>NC_092736.1:28815438-28817938 GCF_047496885.1 Scyliorhinus torazame | reverse complement strand
AAGGTGTTCTGGGGAGGGGGGAGATGAGGTCGGGGGAATAATGGGAGTGAGACAAGCGGGCGCCGGAGCGATGAGTCACCGGGCTAGCAGATTGGCTAGTCGTGGGGGGGTGGGTGTGAGCAGAGAGAATACAGCCAGTGGATGGCGGGGTGGGGTTCTTGGGGGATGTTGCTAGGAGTGGGGAGGGGGGGGGGATCTGAAGTAGGTAATGGAAAGGAGGTCGGGGGTGGAGGCGGCCAAGAGGCGAGCCAGGAATGGCACGGTGCATGGGCCGGGCGCGGGCCCAAGAAAGGATATGGCTGACCGGCGGGGAGGGGAGTTGTGCCCCCCAACCAGGCTGATCACCTGGAATGTCAGGGGACTAAATGGGCCAGTTAAAAGGGCACGTGTGTTCGCGCATTTGCGGGCTCTAAAGGCGGACGTAATTATGTTGCAGGAGACACATCTGAAAGTGTCTGACCAGACTAGGCTAAGGAAGGGCTGGATCAGCCAGGTCTTCCACTCGGACTTGGATTCTAAGTCCAGGGGGGTAGCAATAAGCGGGTTCAATTTGAGGCGGAGGGCGTAGTCGCAGATGGCGGGGACAGATTCCTTCTGGTAAGGGGCAAGCTGGAGGGGAGAAGTGTGGTGCTGGTGAACATATATGCGCCGAACCGGGACGACGCTGACTTTATCAAAAGAGTGCTGGGGAAGATCCCGGACCTAGACTCCCGGAAGTTGATAATGGGGGGACGGGACTTTAATACGGCCCTTGACCCGGGGCTGGACCGGTCATGTCCCAGAACGGGTAGACTCCCAGCAATGGCAAGGGAGCTGAAAGGGTTCATGGAGCAAATGGGGGCTGTGGACCCATGGAGAGCCAGACAGCCGACGGGAAGGAGCTACTCGTTTTATTGTCATCTTCATCAAGTATACTCTAGGATTGATTTGTGAGAGAGGGGATATGTGAGAGACTTCTGAAGTGTGTGCAAAATTACTTGCAGGTGAACGATACGGGGGAGGTTTCAGCAGCGACCCTGTGGGAGGCGCTGAAGGCAGTAGTGAGGGGGGAGCTGATCTCAATTCAGAGGGTCAGGGCGGAATGGACAGATTGGTTTAGGGCAATTCACCGGATAGACGAGGACCGTGAGGGGTCCCCGGGGGAGGACCTACTCGGAGAGACGGAGATTACAGGCGGAACTGGGGGTGCTATCCACGAGTAGGGCCGTGGAACAACTTAGGAAGGCGAGGGGAGTGGTGTATGAGCATGGGGAGAAGGCCAGCAGATTGCTAGCGCAGCAACTCAGGAAGAGGGAGGCGGCCAGGGAAGTAAGTAGAGTGGTTGATGGGGAGCAGAGTGGAAGACCCGGCAGGACTGAATAAGGTATTTCGGGACTTTGATAGTAAGTGTACACTTCAGAACCCCCGGAAGAGCCGGAGGAGACGAAAAGGTTCCTGGATGGACTAACCTTCCCAAAAGTAGGCAGGGGACTAGTGGACGGGCTGTGGGCCCCGATTAGAGTGGAGGAGGTATTGGGGGGCCTAAAGGCCATGCAGTCGGGGAAAGCCCCGGGGCCGGATGGATACCCAGTAGAGTTTTACAAGAAGTTCTCTGAGATAGTGGGACCGGTCCTGACGGGTTTTTAATGAGGCAACGGACAGAGGGACCCTGCAGCCGACGATGTCGCAAGCCACCATCTCGCTGATATTGAAGCGGGACGAGGACCCGGAATCCTGCGGGTCATACAGGCCAATCTCCCTGAGCAATGTGGATGCCAAGCTCCTGGCCAAGGTCCTGGCAATTAGAATTGAGGACTGCGTACCGGAGGTGATTGGTGACGATAAGACAGGGCTTGTGAAAGGCAGGCAGCTGACAGCTAACTTGAGAAGATTGCTTAATGTGACTATGATGCCCCCGACGGGCAAGGAGGTGGAGGTAGTGGTGGCAATGGACGCTGAGAAGGCCTTCGACCGGGTGGAGTGGGGTTATTTGTGGGAGGTGCTTGGACAGTTTGGGTTTGGGGAGGGACTGGTTAATTGGGTCAGACTATTGTACCGGGCCCCAAAAGCTAGCGTTAGGACGAACAGGATAATGTCAGATTATTTCAGACTACATCGCGGGAGCAGACAGGGGTGCCCACTCTCCCCGTTGCTGTTCGTGCTGGCCATAGAGCCGTTGGCGATGGCGTGGAGAGCTGCGAAGGGGTGAAAAGGAATGACATGGGATGGGGGGGGGGGTGCAGGGGGTGGAACATAGGCTCTCTCTCTATGCAGACAACCTGCTCCTGTACGTGTCGGACCCACTGGCCGGGATGGAAAATATACTGGAAACATTGAGGAATTCGGCCGGTTTTCAGGGCACAAATTAAATATGGCCAAGAGTGAGATGTTTGTGGTGCAGGCAAGGGGCCAGGAGAATAGACTGAAGGAGCTGCCATTTACGCTGGTGGGGGAAAGTTTCCGGTACTTGGGGATACAGGTGGCACGAGACTGGGGCAGGTTGCATAAGTTAAATTTGACT
>NC_092736.1:28802938-28807938 GCF_047496885.1 Scyliorhinus torazame | reverse complement strand
CCCACCGAACCTTTTGGACACTAAGGGACAATTCATTAGCATGGCCAATCCACCTAACCTGCACATCTTTAGACTGTGGGAGGAAACCTGGGCACTCGGAGGAAGCCCACGCAGACACGGGGAGAACGTGCAAACTCCGCGCAGACAGTGACCCAAGGCTGGAATTGAAGCCGGGTCCCTGGTGCTGTGAGGGACCACTGGGTATAGAGGCCGAGTAAGTGTAAAAAGGGAATTAAAGAGCGTGAGGCCCAGGTAAGTGAAGGTGTGGACCTCCAATGGTAGAACGATGGAAATTGGGGTTGTACAGGAGGCCAAAATCCGAGGAGCACAGGGATCTGGCAGGGTTGTACAACTGCAGGAGGTGACAGTGGGAGGGAGAGGAGAGGCCCTGGGGTTACTGGAAAACAAGGAGGCAATTTTAAAATCAAAGTTTTGGGGGGATTAGGAGCTAATCCCCTAATTTAACCCCTCCTTAGGGGTTAGCAACCACAGGGGTGATGGGCTGAACGGGGTTTAATGGCAGTTAGCATGCAACTTTGATTCCATGTCTTTTAGTGCAACGCATAAGATCTAGAAGCAAGAATGGGAAATTTAACCCCTCAAGCCCGCTCCACCATCCAATATGATCATGACTGATCTCGCCTCGGCCTAATCTCTACCGTTCTGCCCGCTACCCATAACTCTTGACCCCTTCAGGCCCAGGCAACTGAAGGTGCGCGGGAATCAGGGATGTGCATTATGCCAGAATCAAAGGAGCGCAGAGATCTGGGTGTATCAGTCCTGCGTATCACACCTCTGGAAGGATATGTTGGCCTTGGAGGGGGTACAGTGCCCCTTCACTTAAATAATGCTGGGCCTGAAAGGGTTAAAATACGAGATGTTGCTGAGGTTTGTGCACCTTAAATATCGACGATTATGGAGTGATCTAGTTGAATTGTTTAAGATGATTAAAGGATTTGATAGAAGCTATTTCCTGTGACCGTAGAGGTCAGAATCTTAAAACTAGAGTTAAACTGTTTAGTGGCGCTATCAAGAAGCACTTCTTCCTGTAAAGGGTCGGGGTACTCTGGAACTAACCCTCATAGAGGCTTACAGCACAGAAAGAGGCTCTCCAGCCCATCATGTCTGTGCTGCCCATCGAGCATCTATGTATTCGAATCCCATTTCCCAGCACTTGGTCTGTAGCCTCGTATGCTGCGGCGTTTCAATCGCTCATCTAAATGCTTCTTAAATGTTGTGAGGGTTCCCACCCTTTGAAATGAAATGAAAATCGCTTATTGTCACAAGTAGGCTTCAAATGAAGTTACTGTGAAAAGCCCCTAGTCGCCACATTCCGGCGCCTGTTCGGGGAGGCTGTTGCGGGAATTGAACCGTGCTGCTGGCCTGCCTTGGTCTGCTTTCAAAGCCAGCGATTTATCCCAGTGTGCTAAACCAGCCCCTCTCAGGCAGCGAGTTCCAGATTCCCGCCACCCTCTGGGTGAAAAAGCTTTTCCTCAAATCTCCTGTCCCTTACCATAAATCTATGTCCCCTGGTTATTGACCCCCTCAACGAAGGGGAAAAGTTTCTTCCTTTCCACCCTATCTCTGTCCTTCATAATTATGTACGCCTCAATCAGGTCCGCCCTCCGCCTTCTCTGCTCTCAGGAGAACAACCCCAGCCTAACTTGCCTCTCTTCATAGCTGTCATTCACGTGTCCTGAGGTATTGGCAATTGGGCACAATACGGAAGTACACTGGTGCCATTGATCAAAAAGACAATTCAAGAGATCCCATTCAACATAGAAATGGTGATTCGATTGGAAATATTTGAGTCCATAGAATCGTACAGCACAAAAGGAAGCCATTTGGTCCATCATTCAGGTGTCAGCTCTTTGAAAAAGCCACCTAATCAGGCCAACTTCCTTGCTCTTCGCCCAGAGCTCAGAGAGGTTTTGCTTTTCAAACGGTGGTTTGGTAGTACAGAAAAAGTTTTGCATCTTGCATTCATCAGGACAGACACGAAGATTGCCAAATTTTGAAGGGAACAACAATTTATACTGCATGAGAAAAGAGGTGCTGATTGGTTGAAAATTGGACTCTTCGTTCTGGCTGTGACACAGCAGCATGGAGAAAAAAATGTTGGTGGAGCGAGTGGTTAGGGTCTGGATTGCGCTGCCCGAGAGTGCGGTGGAGGTGCATTCGATCGTGGCTTTCGATAGGGGATTGAATCAGCACCTGCAAAGCAAAGCACAATCAAGCAATATAATAAACCTAAAGGATGAAGAGAGCTGGACGTTACTTGAACATGTTTTTCTGGATTATCGCACTTCTTGAGATCTGCCCTTTATTCTCTGAAGAATTTGATTTGTTTTTTAAAGGAAATTTGCTCAGTGGCACAGTTTGTCACTCGCCCTTGGCTGAAGCAGCGGGCAGGCTGGCTGGAAGGGGCTATTGCATTTGCAGTGCTCTGTTCGGCACTTTTTATGGAAGTTAGTATTCCGTTAAGTGTGTGTGTTCCGCTATATCGGAGCATTGCTGTCGCCTGTTTCGCAGGAGCGTGTTTGTCAGAGAATGACTTTGCACTCCTCGGCCAAATTGTAATGAATGCACGTGGGGATATTGTGCAATCCTCAATCGATTTCTTCGTCGACACGTGCTTGATGTAGCTATAACCTGCGTCAGATGATCTAATTTTGGAAGCTGCAGGTCGCACTGCAGGGTTAGTGGAATGTGCGAGGCGGAAAATGTCGCCAACAGGAATTACAGACCAGCGGGTCTCGTATCGGTGGTCGGGAAACTATAGGAGAAATTTCTGAAGGACAGAATCAATCTCCACTCGGAGAGGTACGGTTTGATCAAGCGCAGTCATATATTTGATCGAATTTTTTGAGGAGGTGACGCGGTGTGTCGTGTAGTTTATATGGATTTCAGCAAAGCCTTTGGACCAGGTCCCACATGGGGGACTTGCAAAGAAGGTAAAGGCACACGGGATTCAGGATAGCGTGGCAAGTTGGATCCAAAATTGGCTTTGAGATAGGAGACAGAGGGCGGTGGTAGAAGACGGTTTGTGTGACTGGAGGTCGCTGTCCAGTGGTGTCCCACAGGGATCAGTGCTGGCCCCTTGTTATTTGTGATGTATATAAACAATATAGAAGAAAATGGGGTGCGGGGTGGGGGGGGGGGGGGGGGGGGGGAGTAAGTTTGCAGATGACACGTAGATTGGTGGTTGACAGTGAAGAAGAAGGTCTTGGGTTACAGGAGGATGTAGACAGATGGGGCAGATCAGTGGCAGATGGAATTTAACCCAGAAAAGTGTGAAGTGGTGCACTTTGGAAGGAGTAACATGACAAGGGAGTATTCAATGAATGGCAGGACACGAGGAAGCTCAGAGGGATCTTGGGGTATTTGCCCATCAATCCCTGAAGGCGGCAGGACCGGTAAATAAGGTGGTCAAGAAGTAATATGGGACACTGCCGTCATCAGTTGTAGCATAGATTGTAAACGCAGGATGTTGGAACTGTGCATGACTTTGATTCGGCCCGTGTTCAGTTTTGGTCACCGCGCTATCGGAAGGACGTGATTGCACTGGTGGGGGTGCAGAGGCGATTCACCAGGATGATGCCTGGGGTGGAACATTTTAGCTTTGAGAGAGGCTGGATAAGCTCGGGTGGTTTTCTTTGGAGCGGACAAGGCTGAGAGGGGGCCTGATTGAGGGGTATGGGATTATGAGGGGCATGGACAAGGTGGGCAGAAAGCAGCTGCTCCCCTTGGTTGAAGGGTCAATAACGAGGGGGGCATCATTTTATGGTGAGGGGCAGGAGGTTTAGCGGGGATTTGAGGAAAGATGTTTTCACCCAGAGGGTGGAGGGAGTCTGGGATGCGCAGCCTGGGAGGGTAGTTGAGGCAGAAAACCTCACAATCTTTCAAAAGTACTTGGATGAGCACCTGAAATGTCCGAACATTCAAGGTTACGGGACAAATGCTGGGAAGCGGGATTCGCGCAGATTTTTTTTAAAAATCGCTTATTGTCACAAGTAGGCTTCAAATGAAGTTACTGTGAAAAGCCCCTAGTCGCCACATTCCGGCGCCTGTTCGGGGAGGCTGTTACGGGAAGATTAGAGTACTTTTGTCAGTGAAGGCTTGATGGGCCAAATGGCCTCTTCTGTATTTCTGATTCAAGGACTAAAACCAGCTCTGACTGAAGGAATTAAGATCTCGCTCCCTCTGCTGGAGGGACAGTGAGTTTGAGGAGCTGAATCTGCTTTCCCGTGGGTAAGAATTGACAGCTTAAACTGGAGGACCATCAGTTTGTACACATTCAATTTGCCCCCATCACCCGTGGAGGGAATGAGGAGGACACGAGCTCAATAGGCAGAATTGTATCCCCCTGGCCTGTTATTTGTATGTTGCATTGCGCTATAAGAATTGCTCTGTGCTGAATGCTTTCAGGTTTCCATGTTGCGGCAAAGCCTACCCATGTGATGTGTGCCACGATGAGGATCAAGATCATGTAATGGAGCTGGCCAGCCGAATGCTGTGTGGGTACTGCGCGAAGGAGCAGGTGAGGCCGGCTGTGTGACCGTATAGCCGGCAGAGTCTGAAGGTTAACCCTTTTTAATTCATGTGGCCGGGTCAGCATTTTCCCCAGCAGAGGCGATGGTGAGTCACCATCTTGAATACAGCTGAGTGGCTTGCTGGGCCGTTTCAGAGGGCAGTTGCGTGCCCTTCCAGTTTTCCCTGGAGTCTAGATGTATGCGCAGCACGTTGTGCAGTCCCATACTTTTTAAAATAAATTTAGAGTACCCAATTCATTTTTTCCATTTAAGGGGCAATTTAGCATGGCCAATTCACCTAGCCTGCACATCTTTGGGTTGTGGGGGCGAAACCCACGCAAACATTGGGAGAATGTGCAAACTCCACATAGACAGTGACCCAGAGCCGGGATCGAACATGGGACCTCAGCGCCGTGAGACTGCAGTGCTACCACTGCCCCACCGTGCTGTCCTCGCAGTCCCGTACTT
>NC_092736.1:28325093-28471610 GCF_047496885.1 Scyliorhinus torazame | reverse complement strand
CTCTCTCCCCCTCCTCTCTCTCTCTCTCTTGCCCCCTCCTCTCTCTCTCTCTCTTGCCCCCTCCTCTCTCTCTCTCTCGCCCCCCTCCTCTCTCTCTCCCCCCCCTCCTCTCTCTCTCTCCCCCCCTCCTCTCTCTCTTCCCCCCCCTCCTCTCTCTCTCTCTCCCCCCCTCCTCTCTCTCTCTCCCCCCCCTCTCTCTCTCTCTCCTCCCCCTCCTCTCTCTCTCTCCCCCCTCCTCTCTCTCTCTCTCCCCCCTCCTCTCTCTCTCCTCCCCCCTCCTCTCTCTCTCTCTCCCCCCCCTCTCTCTCTCTCTCCCCCCCTCCTCTCTCTCTCTCCCCCTCCTCCTCTCTCTCTCTCCCCCCCTCCTCTCCTCTCTCTCCCCCCTCCTCTCTCTCTCCCCCCTCCTCTCTCTCTCCCCCTCCTCTCTCTCCACTCTCTCTGCTCCTCCCCCCTTCTCTCTCTCTCCCCCTTCTCTCTCTCTCCCTCCCCTTCTCTCTCTCTCTCCCTTCTCTCTCTCTCTCCTTCTTCTCTCTCTCCCCCCCTCTCTCTCTCTCTCCCCCCTCCTCTCTCTCTCTCCCCCTCCTCTCTCTCTCCCCCTCCTCTCTCTCTCCCCACTTCTCTCTCTCTCGGTCCTCCCCCCTTCTCTCTCTCCCCTTCTCTCTCTCTCCCCTTCTCTCTCTCTCTCCCCCCTTCTCTCTCTCTCTCCCCCCTTCTCTCTCTCCCCCTCTCTCCTCTCTCTCTCTCCCCCCCACTTCTCTCTCTCTCTCCCTCCTCTCCCCCGGGTACTCACTCTGTCTGGGCCGGGGATACTCACTCTGTCTGGGCCGGGGTACTCACTCTGTCTGGGCCGGGGTACTCACTCTGTCTGGGCCGGGGTACTCACTCTGTCTGGGCCGGGGGTACTCACTCTGTCTGGGCCGGGCTCCGTTCTCCTCTCTCTCCCGCTTCGCCTCCGTTTTTCTTCTGGGATTTTTTTTTTCCTCCTCCGGAAGAAAAGGGGAAAAAAAAAGCTCAGGGAGCCAAAACCGGAAACGCCAGGACGTCACCGACGGCAACCGCTTCCGGGTCAGCCACCCCGGGGCGGGGCCATGACGTCTCTCCCCACCTGGGCGGTGGCCGGTTAACCCTTTCGCTGCCGCCCCTGGGCCACTGCCCACCTGACACAGCCAGTGTGCTGCTGCTCCACCTCCACACCCCTCACCTTTCAACTTCAACAAATAGTCCTAAATTCTTCATAATTAAATATTATGGCCCAAAATATTCAACGGCCCGGCCAGCCTGTTGTGGCAAAATCACGCTCCGACCGCCAGAATCCCTGCCAAATACCGACTTACGGAACATTTTCATTGCCAAATCCGGGGGCGGGGGGGCAATGCGGGTGACATGGTGTCCACCACCGCTGCCTCACCGCGTCACGGACCCTGGTCTGATTCCAGCCTTGGGCTTCGGCCTGGGTGCGGTGTGAGCTTTCTCCCCGTGTCCGCGTTTGTTCCCGCCGGGTGCTCCGGTTTCCTCCCGCAGTCCAAAGACGGGCAGGATAGGTGGCCCGGCCATGCTAAAATTACCCCTTAATGCCCAGAAGGTTAGGCGGTTTTACGTGGATAGGGTGGGGAGGGGGTGTGGGCCTCGGTAGGGTTCTCTGTCGGAGGTTCGTGCAGACTAAATGGGCTGAATGGCCTCCTTCAGCACTGTATGGAGTCTCTAATTCTCCTTTCGCCAAAATAGCTATCGTCCCATTGCCCAAAGCAGCCAGGTCACAGTAAAATTTAAATAAAAGTAAAACTAAAGCTCTGAGATCATTACAAATCTAAGCTTTTTCGATTGTAAGTGTCAATTAAAACATTTGGGTTAATCTGCAGGAGCAGTAGATGACTGTTGAGTCTATCTTTAGTAAGTTTAATACTCTCATAAATAGAGGTGCATCCATTGAGTGTGCATCCTGTTCCATGTGGGAACTAAATATGCAATGTATCCTGGATAATCACATGTGTCGGAAATATCATCAGCTTCAGCAGCTCAAACCTGGAGCTACAACTGGTGTCGCTGCAGCCCCACGGTGAGAATGGGAATTTGGGGAATCGCGTGTTTATAGACGTGGTCACCCCACACCTTAAGGGTATTCAGGCAGAGAGGGAATGGGTGACCACCAGGCTGTCAATGAGAGGCTTAAATGCGAACCTCGAGCTGAAGGCCCAGTTTGATTAGCAATAAGGTGTTTCAGGGCAGCACGGTGGCGCAGTGGTTAGCACTGCGGCCTCACGCCACCGAGGTCCCAGGTTCGATCCCGGCTCTGGGTCATTGTCCGTGTGGAGTTTGCACATTCTCCCCGTGTTTGCGTGGGTTTCGCCCCCACAACCCAAAAATATGCAAGCTAGGTGGATTGGCCCCGCTAAATTGCCCCTTAATTGGAAAAAATGAATTGGGTACTCTAAAAAAAAATTTAAAGAAATAAGGTGTCTCTCCAGAAAGCCTGCTGCCTGTGAGTACTGCTTTTTCTAAACTACTAGGACCCTAAATGAATGACTTTACAAAGAAGACCATTAGCAGCTGAAAACCAAATACTCTAATCTGCAAGCTTGCTGTGAAGAAAGTATGCTTAAAAAGAAGCAACCATCTGAAGCAAACATTCTTATCTTTTGACTTTCAACCTGATTAATATTTTACCCCTCCCCCCACCCTGTGTTTGTCTGTCGTGTAGGTGTGGGTAGAGGGTGGGGCAGTTAAAGTGGGAGTCAGGGGTTAGATGATAGTTAACCAGTTGCGTTTACTGAGTTATTTTATGATAGTACTTGCAATAGATAAATGGTAATTGTGTTTAATCTTAGAAACCTGCGACTGTAATTATTGGGCAGCCAAGGGCCAAAGACTTTGGGTATTTTTATCGGAATTATTGGTTAATTCACTTGTGTTGTGACTCTGGGGCAAGTGGGGCTGGGATTGACCGCGCACTAGGCCAGGGTGGAGTGACATAATTTGGGGGTCGGGTCCAGGATCTTTGGAATGGCAGGATCAAAGTATGAGTTACTGTATAACTTAAAAAGAGACACCAGATTTGTAATGATGGAACAGAATGGCTCTGGAAGTGGCGAAGCATTCTCTTCAGGGGGAAGACTTGTCTCTGGTTTATTTAAAAGAGCTTCGAAAAGACAAGCTAGTCAAATTGGTGGGTCATTTAGAAATAGAGGTACCGCCTAGAGCTGAGAAAGTGGAGATAATTGAAGCGCTTGCTTCACGGTCGGCAGCACGGTAGCACAGTGGTTACCACAGTTGCTTCACAGCTCCAGGATCCCAGGTTCGATTCCCGGCTTGGGTCACTGTCTGTGCGGAGTCTAGACATTCTCCCCGTGTTTGCGTGGGTTTCCTCCGGGTGCTCCGGTTTCCTCCCACAGTCCAAAGATGTGCAGGTTAGGTTGATTGGCTATGCTAAATTGCCCTTAGTGTCCAAATATGGTTAGGTGGGGTTAGGGGGATAGGGTGGAGGTGTGGGCTTGGGTAGGGTGCTCTTCCCAAGGGCCGGTGCAGACTCGATGGGCCGAATGACCTCCTTCTGTGCTGTAAATTCTATGATTCTATGATTGCTCAACATTTAAATGTGAAAGAAAATCAAGAAACACAGCCTGGGTCAAGGTGAAATCAGTGTAATTGGTTACAAATGAAACAATTGGAAATGCAGCAAAAACAAAGAGAAATGGAGCAGAGGCAGAAAGAAAGAGCAAAAGAACTGGAGATGGGAGGGAGGAGGCTGGAATTAGAGAGAGAGAGGAAAAAGAAAAAAGAGAGGAGAAAGAGAGAGAGATGAGAAAGAAAAAAGAGAGGAGAAAAGGGGAAAGAGAGGGAAAGGAAAAAGAAAGAGCGAGAGAGAGAGAGAGAGAAAAAGGACAAAGCGAGAGAGCCTTCCAGCTTAAGGCACTGAAAATGAGCAGGGAGCGTCCAAAAAGTTGGGGGGGGGGAGGTTCTTAACCTTCGAACGGAACCCAAGGGCGATATATTTAAATTTAAGCAGGCCCTTCCAAATTTTGACGCGGAGGCAGAAACCTTTTCTGGGGCTTTCGAGAACACAGCAACCCAAACAGAGTGGGCAATAGCAAAGTGGGCATTACCCACGGGGTAAAAAAGGCTATTCTGGATGCATTCGAATTGGTTCCCGAAGCATAGGGCAATAGTTTCGGAATCTAAGGTTCTTTTTAGCCTTAGTTTATTAGCTCTGATTACGTCACCTTTGCTCACGAGTCGCCAGGTATCTTTCTGATACCGCCACGTGGTTCAAGTTCAAGTTATGATTAATAAGTCAGCACACCGCTTAGTAAGATTGAAATCAACGGTCATTTATTATATACAACAAGTAATGTTTACACAATAATCCTACTATCTATATAATAAACCTATCACTACTGGCCAATACTTAACTTTAGGAAGAGCCCACCAGGTCAGGGAAACGAATGGCTTATCCAATCGGATTTGGCCCGCGGGATTCAAAAGGCTGATACGGGTCGATGGCTAGGAGTCTCTATCGGGTAGCGATCGCTGGATTCAAACTTACAGTTGCCGGTTGATGTTCTTGCGAAGGTCTCGAGCAGGCGAAGAAGGGAGAGAGAGCGATCTGAACTTAGCCCCTCACTTTATAGGGCCCAGGGTTTCCCGCCTCTCGGGGCGGCCCTTGACCCTGAGTCCCAAGTGATTGGACTTGTTCCCAATCACTGGGTTCGATACGTCCAATTGCGAGGCGATTCCCCGATCGGGGGGTGGTCGTTCACCTGTCTTTGTTTCGGCCACTGCAGGCGCCGACAGGTCTGGCCCGGTATTCAATTGCTAATATGTTGCAATTGTTCCCGGGGATAGCCGATTAAACTGCAGATGTCTGGGTTGATGGGCTGTTAATAGTCCTGAGTATCGATCTGGGCCGACTTCCCAGAGCCGAATATGATATTCTGCCTGCAGCTGTCCGTTTGTGTCTTGTTGCCTGCTTTTCCCATCAGCCTTTCCGGTTAGCCATTTTAAATCGGGTTTTGGCCAAATTAAGCGGGAAGCAGCCATTTTACGTGGCTACAAAGGACACAGTCGTGTGTCCTTAAATTCCAAAATGTTTGCCTATATGCTTCAGGAACCAATTCGAATGCATCCAGAATAGCCTTTTATACCCCTTGGAACAGACTGTGTTGGGCAGAATTCAAAAGGGTTAAGCAGCATTATTTTAATAGGTAGGTACGAGCACTTGGAGTTGAAACTACCTATGATGCTCTGAGAGAGGTCATTCTCTAAGAGAAATTTAAGAATTCCCTCCCTTTTTGTGGAAGGAAGGTTTGCCAGTTGGGGCAAGTTAAAGGAGAGATACCAGTTGCTGGGGGTGATGGGCGGGTGAGTTCAGGTATATACAGTTACGGGATTTTGTGCGCAAGGAGATGTCACGGTCCCTCCGTTGCCGGAGCACACTTTGTTGGACGGGTTGTTCTCACCAGATGAGTTGGGGGATGGGAAGTTTGCGGATAGTTACGGAGGGCTGCTGGGCACCGGGAAAGTGCCAATTGAGGAGGTTAAGCGAAAGTGGGAAGAGGAGCTTGGCATGGGGTTGGGATGGGGGGGTTTGGAGTGAGGTTATGCACCGGGTGAATGTGACGCCGTCCTGTGCTAGGATGAGCTTGGTACACTTCAAAGTGGTGCACTGGGCTCATATGACGGGGGCTCAGATGAATGGGTTCTTTCCAGAGGCAGTATATAAGTGTGACCCGAGGAGGGGGGGGCCGGCAAATAATGTCCGCCTGTTTTGGTCATGTCCAATATTGGAAGGATGGAGGGGGGCGGTGTTAAGGAGAGAAAAAGGGAAAAATGTCAAACTGTGGGGATTGTGAAATGTTTTTGAAAGATACTGGGCGGAATTCTCCCCCCCACGCCGCGTGGGAGAATCACCGGGGTGCCGCGCGAGTCCCGCCACACCGCCCCGACACCCGCACGCGATTCTCCCCCCCCCCCCCAAACCGACATCTCCTTGCGGGGCGGCCTCGGGGAGGATGGCAACCTGCATGCGCAGGTGACGTCATTTACGCGGCGCCGCTTTTACGCTGAGCCATGGCCCAGCGCGCGTAAATGACGCAACGCCACTCCTAGCCCCCCCCCCCCGGGGGTGGGAGAATAGGGGGCTGGGAGCGGGCTCCGACACCGGAGTGAAACACTCCGGTTTTCACTCCGGCATCGGCACTTAGATTCCCGATGGGAGAATTGCGCCCAATGTGTTCATGTTAATGTATACTCTGGTTTGAATAAAAATGTATTTTTAAAATAATTCCCTAATTTCTATCATAAGAACCCATATTGAAGACCAAAGAGTGGTTACTCCTGGAGAAGCAATTATGGCTGACCCATAAATTTAAACCTTTGCTCCATCGCCTCCATAATTGTGGAAAGGATAAGGAATGGGAGAGTGAAAGGAAAGGCAGGTCGACAAGGTAAGGAACGGATAGCTGGGAATGCTCCAAGATCTCCTCAGAACAGGAAGGAAGGTACTGAGGGCGAAGGCGAGACTCGAAAGCCTAGGTGTTACCATGGTAACAAGACCGGGCACGTTTGTTCAGCTGGAAGTTGCAAGGAAAGCCTGTGGGACTAGTGGGAGTTCATAAGGAGGATTCTAAAAAGGGAACAAATGTGGAGAACATTACAAAGAACAAAGAAAGGTACAGCACAGGAACAGGCCATTCGGCCCTCCAAGCCTGCGCCGACCAAGCTGCCCGTCTAACCTGAAACCTTCTACACTTCCAGGGTTCGTATCCCTCTATTCATATCAGTGGGTAGCACTGCTGCTTCACATCGCCAGGGACCCAGGGTCGATTCCGGGCTTGGGTCACTGTCTGTGTGGAGTCGGCACGTTCTCCCCGTGTCTGCGTGGGTTTCCTCCGGGTGATCCGGTTTCCTCCCACAAGTCCCAAAAGACGTGCTATCAGGTGAATTGGATATTCTGAATTCTCCCTCTGTGTACCCGAACAGGCGCCAGAGTGTGGCGACTAGGGGCTTTTCACAGTAACTTCATTACAGTGTTAATGTAAGCCTACTTGTGACAATAACGATTATTATTATACTAGTTACCAATGTAGCAACTGGGAAGCGAACTTGTATAGTGGGGATAGTTTGGATGGATAGGAGTTTGTAATTTATGGCCTTCACTCCTCAATGTCCTGAAGTTTCATACTTTGAGGAGGGGAGGATGGTTATGTAAGGTCCTTCTGGTTTATTCACTGTTTATTCTCTTATTTCCTCAATCTTTTATTTTGCTGTTGTATGTTTGATCTATGGATGATTGATGGACATCTCACTGTAAGGCATGCAGTCTGTAAGAAGCCTGGCCCTTTAATTCAAACAGAAGAATCCAGAAAATTGTGCTGGTTTAAACTGGTGATTGCAGGCTGGCCAGCATCAGTGAGGACTCAGTTTGATTGATTGGCTGGTGGCCAACGAATTAGCCCAAAAGGCTGAGCTCTGCCCGGTAACAGTGGTGATTGGATCCAATCCCACTGACACATTTTTCAGAGCCCCAAGGCTTGAGTTTGGCTCCAGTTTTGATTCTGTCAACCTGATGAAGAGATCCAACTAACTCTCTCCAAAAAGATCCAGCTAATTCCCTCCCGAAGGCCACTGTGATGGCTGACTCTCTCGCCATCAAGCCTCCAGGTGCTGTTCTCTTGGGACTGCAGAGGCCTGAAGTCAAACCACGAGCTGGAAGCAAGGTTTGCTATGAAATAAAGTGTCTCTCCAGATAGCCTGCTGCCTGTGAGTACTGCATTTTCTAATCTACAGGGACCCTGAATGAATGAATCTGCAAAGAAGACAATTACCAGCTGTAAACCAGAGGCTTTAATCAGCAAGCTTGTGGTGCAGAAATTATGCCAAAGAACCACCATCTGAAGCAAAGACTTTTGACTTTCATACTTATTATTTCCCCCCCTTCCCTCCCCTCTGTATTTATCTGCCTTGTGTGTGTGGGTAGAGGGTGGGATAGTTAATGGGGTAGTAGGTATTAGCCTGTCGTTAACCCATTGTATTTACTGCATATTTCATGATAGTTCTTGATATAAATAAACAGTAATCGTGTTTACATATACAAACCTGGTGACTATAATTATTGGGCAGCGTAGCGCCAAACACTTTGGGTATTTTTATAAGAATTATTGGTTAATTTAGATTTAGATTCAATGTCATTTGTACCGAGGTAGATTGAAAAGTTTTGTTCTGTTTACAGTCCAGGCAGGTTGTTCCATACATGAAAAATATAGGCCATATGATAAATACACAATGTAAATACATAGACATTGGGTGAAGTATATAGAGTAAAATGTTAATTCACCTGCGTTGTGACTCCAGGGCAAGCGAGGCTGGGATTGACCACACACTAGCTCACTAACAATAGTGTGAGGATGGATCTGACCCAGTTGAATTGGAATCAAAGATTGGCAGATAAAACTATAATGGCACAGTGGGCTGCCTCTAAATAGCAGGTATTCTGGCAGTCAAGATATATTCCCAAGCAGGGCAAATGTAGGCTAAACAAATCCTGAGCTTCCTTGATGACAAAAGAAATAGAGGGCAAAATATTAGTTTTGGAAGCGGAAATCAGGAGTAAGGAAGTCTGCTGACATCACAATCCCGCCTCCTGACCAGCAGTGCCCACCCATGCTATTGGCATGACGACAGGGAGTAAGGGATGCACTGGAGTCAGGCCCAAGGTGGAGATGGAGGCAGTGCTGAGGTAACTGGGTTAAAAGGCCCACTGAGACATGAACCCAGTTCTGGAGATGAGCGTGAGGCCCCCCTATCCATCCACCCATATGCCCTCATTCCCCTTACCTCCTCATCTCTCCAACCCACTCACCCAACAGTCAATACAAACTGAACTCACAAGCCCTACAATGACATTAGGAAGCCTTTGGGAAGCTCATAAATCTGTCAAATTAAACTAGTATTACTTGAAATCTACTTTAAAAAAACATAATTCTGTTAATAGCTCCTAGGGCTGTCAAAATAAACAAGATCACATTCTCTTTGATTGCCACATCAACAGCCCCTGCTGAACAGAACCCATTAGTGTGTTTTGAAGTCAGCTATGTATTCACTGAGATTGCATGAAACACCTGTTCCAAGAAACCTTCCTGAGCGGAATATATTAAATCATTTGTAGATAGCTAGAAGGTCAGCCAGCTGTAAAGGCTTTGAATCAGCTGAGCAGAACTTCATCAAATCTTAAAGTTCTGGGTACATTTCACACCCTTGGCTTTCAATGTTTACAATGCAAAATAGCATTTTATCCCTTAGATAATGTACACTAATGCATCTGAAGACCTTTCAACTTTCACAATGCTATTATTTTTGCCTTGATAGCTTTTCCAGTGTCACACCTGACAACATAGCAATTATATTATTTAACGGTAACTTAGCTTTCAAAACAAAGACCTGACTTCACTCACTGTATTAAAATCATATATAATTATAATACAGTATTTCATTATGACATCTAAAGTTAGAAATACATTTTGTACTTACCTTTCATATGGTTCCTGCCTCCAAACCACAGTTTCTGAAATCTCTGTGCTGGTGTGAATTATGCTCATAAATCAGCCCAACTCCATTACAAATGCTGAAATTCCCACTTCAGCTTTCACTTATGCATCTGCCTGTCCCCCTGTCCATACTGCACCTTATTTTAGTTGAGACAAGTTAACAATTGGGTCCGATGTTCAGCTACAGATCCTCTTTCAGAGGGTCGGTGCTGACCCGCTGAGCCAAATTACCTCCTTCTGAACTGTCGAGTTTCTATGACTCTATGATACAGCTTCCTTACACTTAGACTACAAGACCATAAGATATAGGAGCAGAATTTTTTTTTTAAAACATTTTTTTTCCAATTAAGGGGCAATTTTAGCGTAGCCAATCCACCTACCCTGCACATCTTTTTGTGTTGTGGGGGCGAAACCCACGCAGACACGGGAGAATGTGCAAACTCCACACGGACAGTGACCCAGAGCCGGGATCGAACCTGGGACCTCGGCGCCGTGAGGCAGCAGTGCTAACCACTGAGCCACCGTGCTGCCCAGAAATCGCCTTATTAATCAGCAACACCAGATTTTTGCTTGAGGTGTTGTTACCTACAGGGCTACCGTACAGAATTCTTCTTTCTTGGAACATAAGAACTAGGAGCAGGAGTTGGCAATTTAGCCACTTGAGCCTGCTCCACCATTCAATACGATCATGGCTGATCGCATCATGGCCTCAACTCCACGGCCCTTCCTGACAGTGAAGTGCCTGTGAATAAGACCGATAACTGTTTCTTTATTCATGCTCGCCACAATCTCTTCACTATCTGCCCATTCACCCAACCCAGGACCACAGTTCAACACCTCACCTTATTATAATAAGGACTATTTTCAGAACAGCGGGCTATTAATGTCGAGAAGTTAGTAACCGCCTGTCGCTTTACTCGATTTAATTTATTCGCTTACCAGCATTGGCGAAAGAAATCAAATCCATCAGGTTAGATTAAATTACTTTTGAAATCGCTCTGCACCTACGCTTTCTAATAGAGGCAATCACGAACCAGAATATCATTCCCACTTTCCTTTCGAGCAAGGCAAAAGGCTTTTGCAGATCTGCTTAAAGTGAACACCTGAATCACGACTGACTCATTTCAGTGTAGTGTGTGTCAGCGTTTATGATGCAACCTCTGAAAACAACAGACAGAGGTATCAAATAAAACTGCAATCATTGGCAGGTCCAAGATGATTCTTCAGTCTTTTACATTCAACCCAACCTACATGCTAACACAAACCCACGCAGTGTGGTACTCCTTCTGCCAATATAACATCCCTCATTCCTGAAGCACCACATGCTGACAGAAGAAACGCAAGGAAAAATTACTTTGCATAACAGCAAGAGTTTGATCTCCTCCCAGAGTCACTTAGGCCCCAAACTTGCCCGAGTGTAGCGGCGCTCACCGTTATCGCAAAATAATTCACACAGCAGCTTCTGGAGCCCAGGCGCACGGTCGAATGCAGAAAGCAAAACGTTGCTGCGTGCTGCTCTACAAACTTTGCCAAGTTGGTTCCTCAAGAGACTCGGCATGAAGCGGTGGTACTGAACATTTTTTAAAAATATATATTTTAACAGATTATTGGACACAGAGGGAGAGAAAGGAAACGGCAACAAGGAGAAAAGGTAGAGCAGGCTCTACGTCCCACAACAGCTCCTAATTATTCTGGTCTTAAGTGGTACCTATTATTTTCATAAATTTAGTGTACCCAATTCATTTTTTCCAATTAAGGGACAATTTAGCGTGGCCAATCCACCTACCCGGCACATCTTTGGATTGATGGGGCGAAATCCACGCAAACACGGTGTCATGTGAAAAATGAAATGAAATGAAAATGAATGAAATGAAAATCGCTTATTGTCACAAGTAGGTTTCAAGTGAAGTTACTGTGAAACGCCCCTAGTCGCCACATTCCGGCGCCTGTTCGGGGAGGCTGTTACGGGAATCGAACCGTGCTGCTGGCCTGCCTTGGTCTGCTTTCAAAGCCAGCGATTTAGCCCTGTGCTAAACAGCCCCTGTGTTCTCATGTGAGAGTACTCATGTGAGAGTACTCATGTGAGAGTATGTGAGAGTACGCATGTGAGAGTACTCATGTGAGAGTACTCATGTGAGAGTACTCATGTGAGAGTACTTTTAAGACATGGATGTTTAAGCAATGTACCTTTAAGAAAGCAGTGATGTCAGAGAGTGGGTGGGGCTGAGCTCAGGTCAGCCATTTTGCAGTTTTTAGTTTTGCAGTTTGAAAAGAGCTGGTGTGTGTCTGTGTTTTGCAGTGAGCTGGATCTCTGCCATGAAAGATTATCTCTGGATCATTTGGGTGATTTAAAGTAAAACCTTTAACCGGATGTGATTTTGTTTAAAGGTGTTAAGTCTCTTGGAAGTTTGAAGGAACATTTTAACAAATTATTTACTGTTGCAATATTTTCTGAGTTATCTTTGAAGTAAGGGGTGTTAAGAGATCCAATGTTTATTTGAGATGTTAAGTGGAGTTCATGGAATGAACAAGTGTTTTGTGTTTAAAAACCCACGTGTCCATAATTGTAATCCCACACCTAGGGAACAAGCCGTGTGCTAGGAAAAGCAACAAATACATTAAAGGGAGAGGTTAGTTGAACTCCATGATACATTTTGGGGTTCTGAAAACTCCTTGCCCATAACAATTGGGGTCTCGAGGGGGATAAAAGTCTATCTATGGAATTGGCTTTTGTGAACTTAAAGACAGTGAAGGATTGTTGCTTTTCCGGTGTGGTATTTTAGTTTAAGTGGGGAGAGTGTTGTGAACAATGGCTCTTTCAGAGGGTCAGAAGTTTTTGGGGGTGGAGAATGTCACACATAGTACTTTACGGACAGAAACGAAAAGCAGACTGTTAGATTTGGCAGGAACATTGCAATTAACATTACCTGACAAAATGCGAAAAGCTGAGGTAATTATGGCGGTGGTTAAGCATTTAAAGTTGCCTGAGATAGAATTTGACTCATTGGAAATGGCAAAAATTCAGTTGCAAATTAAACAAATGGAACATCAAAAAGAATAAAGCGGCTGGCATACGAGAGTGAGAGAGAGGAAAAAGAAAGAGAAAGAGAGAGAGAGGAAAAAGAAAGAGAGAGAGAGGAAAAAGAAAATGAGAGAGAAGAAAGGAGAAAAGAAAGAATAGCCCTAGCAGAACAAAAAGAAAAAGAAAGGGAGATACAGATAAGGGAAAAAGATAAAGAGAGGGAGTTTGTACTTCAGAAAATGGCCATGAAACATGACAATCAGTTAAAATTGGCAGATGTAAAGGGAAACGTACAGTTGGATGGTAGTGATGAGGATAGTGAGAAAGAGCGTCATAGACGAAGGCTTGGTGGGAATCTATTTAAATATGTCCAAGCATTGCCAAGGTTTGATGAGAAGGAGGTAGAAGCCTTTTTCATTTCATTTGAGAAGATAGCTAAATAAATGAAATGGCCACAGGACATGTGGGTGTTACTGTTCCATCAAAGCTGGTAGGTAGAGCTAGTGAAGTGTTTGCATCACTACCGGAGGAGGTATCTGGAATGTATGCGGAGGTGAAGAAATCCATCTTAAGTGAATATGAGCTGGTGCCTGAAGCTTACAGACAAAGGTTTAGAAATTTAAGGGAAGAATTTGGTCAAACATAGATGGAGTTTGAAAGGCTCAAACAGAGTAATTTTGATAGGTGGATAAGGGCTTTGAAAATAGACCAAACGTATGAAACTTTCAGAGAAATTATACTTTTGGAGGAGTTTAAAAATTCAATTCCTGATGTACTGAGAACTCATGTGGAAGAACAGAGGGTTTAAACTGCGAGATTAGCAGCGGAAATGGCAGATGATTATGAATTAATTCATAAATCAAAGATTGGTTTCCGACATCAGTTTCAGCCGGTGAGGGATAGAAACTGGGGACATGAAAAATACTCAAGTGGTAAAGGTAAAGGTGATCTGATGGGAGACAATAAAGAAAGTGTACCTCAGATTAAAAAAGAAATCCAGGAGGGTGGAAAAGAAATGAAAAGCTTCAAATGTTTTCACTGTAATAAACTAGGCCATGTAAAGTCAGTGTTGGTGGTTGAAGAAAAGCACTGGGAAGGCTGATGTGGTAAAACAGGATAAGACAGTGGGGTTTGTTAGAGTGGTAAAGGAAAGCCCAAGGGAAGCGAAGGAGGTGCAAACGATTGTACAGCCTGTTCAAGAAGTCATTGTTAAGAAGGTGCCAGATGTCTTTAAAGAATTTACTTGGGTGGGTAAAGTTTACTCACGTGTATCAGGAGGAGCAGGTAAAGAAGTCACAATTTTAAGAGATACAGGGGCTAGTCAACCTTTAATGGTAAGAGATGAGGAATTATGTAGTTTGAGAAGAATGTTGCCAGAAAAGGTGGTGATATGTGGAATTCAGGGTGAGAGGAGTAGCGTTCCATTATATAAGGTAAGGTTGGAAAGTCCAGTGAAGAGTGGTGAAGTGATAATAGGAGTAATAGAGAAACTATCTTGTCCAGGAATACAGTTTATCTTGGGGAATGATATAGCTGGATCGCAGGTGGGAGTGATGCCTACTGTGGTTGATAAGCCATTGGAAAATCAGGTTAAGACAAGAGGAGAAATCAAAGAGTGAAGATGAAGTTGAAGTGCAATTATCAGGAACGATTTTTGATCAGATGGTTGAAAAAGAACAAGAACAGGTGGAGGATGAGGTGGATATTTTTAGTTCAGGAAAATTGGCAGAGTTACAACAGAAAGATGTAGAAATAAAACGGATATATCAGAAAGCATATACGGAAGAGGAATCTGAGTGCATACCAGAGTGTGTTTATCGTAAAAATGATGTCTTGATGAGAAAATGGAGACCTGTACATATGCAGGCGGATGAAAAGTGGGCAGAAGTTCATTAAATAGTATTGCCGGTAGGATATAGAAAGGAGGTGTTGCGAGTTGCACATGAGGTACCAGTGGGAGGTCATTTGGGAATAAGGAAAACTCAAGCTAAAATCCAGAAACATTTTTATTGGCCTGGACTACATAAAGATGTAGTTAAATTTTGTCAATCATGTCACACATGTCAAGTGATAGGGAAACCTCAAGCAATGATAAAACCAGCGCCCTTAATACCCATTCCAGCAGTTGAGGAACCTTTTACAAGGGTCATAATCGATTGTGTAGGGCCGCTTCCTAAAACAAAAAGTGGGAATCAATATCTTTAGACTGTAATGTTTCCCCCAGCAGCTCAGGTACAGAATGAAGGCTGCTGGGGCGGCACAGGCTCTTATACCCCGCCTAGCAGGGTGGAGCTACCATACAGTCTAACCAATAGAAAGCATACAGTTTCCACCAATGGTGCTCCAGCCTATCAGGTACCTCTAATACCACATTCACCCCCTGTTAAAAAAGAGTCCGGCGGGGGTGGTGGCCTGATACTACAAACATGGCGACGTGGCAGAATTTGTTATGGAGGTACCGTAATACCTCCGTACAGCGTTTTGTAACTATTTACAATTCTGATAGCTATTTACAATTGATTATTGAAATTTACAGTTTACAGTTTACAATTTAAAATGAAGCAATCAGTCGATCGGGGGCCCTGGTCGTCCTCTGTGATCGTCGGAGCTTCGGTGGTGACTCCGGTGGAGGCTCGGGCGTCTGCAACTCGGGGGGGTGGCTTCGATCACCATGGCAGCTTCGGCACTCCTAG
Source organism: Scyliorhinus torazame (assembly GCF_047496885.1). Taxonomy (NCBI): domain Eukaryota; kingdom Metazoa; phylum Chordata; class Chondrichthyes; order Carcharhiniformes; family Scyliorhinidae; genus Scyliorhinus; species Scyliorhinus torazame. Next base: position 28,456,356 of record NC_092736.1, on the reverse strand, counting down.
ACGGCGCTGGTGGGGAAAACGGTTGACCTGGGAAGGGAGTGCCTGCGGGGTGCGTCGGTGGGTGGGGGGGCCTAAACGGGGCCGGCAGAAGGACCGATCCTCCTGTAAGGTGCCCGGTGCAGGGGAGGGTGGGACTGGTGGCTGGGGTGTGCGTGCGGCTCCGGCGGGTGACAGGTCTCCTAGGGAGACCGTATCATGTCAGCCGTCGGGGTACGCCACGTAGGCGCACTGGGGGTTAGCGTGGAGAAGATGGACCCTCTCAACCAACGGGTCCGACTTGTGCGCCCACACGTGTTTTCAGAGCAGATGGGTCCGGGTGCTGCCAGCCAGGTCGGGAGCGAGGTCCCAGAGGAGGACATCCTGGGGAAGACAAGAAGACGTTCGTGAGGTGTTTGGTTGGTCGTGGTACAAAGCAGTGACTGGATGGAGTGGAGGGCATCCGGGAGGACTTCTTGCCAGCGGGAGACTGAGAGGTTCCTGGATCGTAGGGCCAGTAGGACGGTCTTCCAGACCGTTCCGTTCTCCCTCTCTACCTGTCCGTTACCCCGGGGGTTGTAACTGGTCGTCCTGCTCGAGGCGATGCCCTTGCTGAGCAGGAATTGACGCAGTTCGTCGCTCATAAAGGAGGACCCCCTATCACTGTGTATGTACGCGGGGAACCCAAACAGTGCAAAGATGCTATGGAGGGCCTTGATGACGGTCGTTGCGGTCATGTCGGGGCAGGGGATGGCGAATGGGAACTGGGAGTACTCATCAATCACGTTCAGGAAGTACGTGTTGTGGTCCGTGGAGGGGAGGGGATCTTTGAAATCCATGCTGAGGCGTTCAAAGGGACGGGAAGCCTTTATCAGGTGCGCTTTCTCTGGCCGGTTGAAGTGCAATTTGCACTCCGCGCAGATTTGGCAGTCCCTGGTGGCTGTCCTGACCTCCTCGATGGAGTAGGGCAGGTTGCGGGTCTTGATAAAGTGGAAAAAGCGAGTGACCCCCGGATGGCAGAGGTCCTCGTGGAGGGCTCGGAGGCGGTCCACTTGTGCGGTGGCACATGTGCCGCGGGACAGGGCGTCAGGAGGCTCATTTAGCTTCCCGGGACGGCACAAGATCTCATAGTTGTAGGTGGAGAGTTCGATCCTCCACCGCAAGATCTTGTCATTTTTTATCTTGCCCCGCTGTGCATTATCAAACATGAAAGCAACCGACCGTTGGTCAGTGAGGAGAGTGAATCTCCTGCTGGCCAGGTAATGCCTCCAATGTCGCACAGCTTCTACTATGGCCTGGGCCTCCTTTTCGACTGAGGAGTGGCAGATTTCGGAAGCATGGAGGGTACGGGAGAAGAAGGCCACGGGTCTGCCTGCTTGGTTGAGGGTGGCCGCCAGAGCTACGTCAGACACATTGCTCTCGACCTGGAAGGGGAGGGACTCGTCGATGGCGTGCATCGTGGCCTTTGCAATGTCTGCTTTGATGCGGCTGAATGCCTGGGGGGCCTCTATCGACAAGGGAAAAGCTGTAGATTGGATCAGGGGACGGGCCTTATCCGCATAGTTGAGGACCCACTGGGCGTAGTAACTGAAAAACCCGAGGCAGCGCTTCAGGGCCTTGGAGCAGTGAGGGAGGGGGAACTCCATAAGGGGGGGCATGCGTTCAGGGTCAGGGCCTATAACTCCATTTCGCACTACGTAGCCAAGGATGGCTAGGCGGTCGGTGCTAAACACACATTTATCCTTGTTGTATGTAAGGTTAAGGATTTTTGCGGTCTGGAGGAATTTTCGGAGGTTGGTATCGTGGTCCTGCTGGTCGTGGCCACAGATGGTGACATTACGAGATACGGGAATGTTGTCCGTAAACCGTACCGGTCAACAATTCGGTCCATCTCGCACTGGAAGACCGAGACCCCGTTGGTGACACCGAAGGGAACCCTTAAGAAGTGGTAGAGCCGCCCATCTGCCTCGAAGGCAGTGTATTTGCGGTCACTAGTGCGGATGGGGAGCTGGTGGACTTGAGATCCACCGTTGAGAAGACCTTATAATGCGCGATCCTGTTTACCAGGTCGGATATACGGGGGCGAGGATACGCGTCCAGCTGCGTAAACCTGTTGATGGTCTGACTGTAGTCGATGACCATCCTATGCTTCTCCCCGGTCTTTACCACCACTACTTGAGCTCTCCAGGGGCTGTTACTGGCTTCAATGATGCCTTCCCCCAGCAGCCTTTGGACCTCTGACCTGATGAAGATCCGGTCCTGGGCACTGTACCGTCTGCTCCTGGTGGCGACGGGTTTGCAATCCGGGGTGAGGTTTGCAAACAAGGAAGGCGGGTCGACCTTGAGGGTCGCGAGGCCGCAGACAATAAGGGGGGGGGGGGGTATAGGGCCGCCGAATTTGAAGGTTAGACTTTGGAGGTTACACTGGAAGTCTAAACCCAGGAGTGTAGCCACGCAGAGGTGGGGAAGCATGCAGAGACGGAAATCTTTGAACTCCCTTCCCTGGACTGTGAGGTTTGCTACACAAAACCCCTTTATCTCCACTGAGTGTGAACCGGAGGCCAGGGAGATTTTTTGATTAACATGGTGGATGAGGAGAGAACAGCGACCTACCGTGTTGGGGTGTATGAAGCTCCCCGTGCTCTCAGAGTCGATTAGGCAGGACGTCTCATGCCCGTTGATGAACACGGTCGTTGTAGCAGTTGAGAGTGTTCGAGGCCGGGACTGATCCAGGGTCACCGAGGCTAATCGCAGCAGTTGAGAGTTCTCTTCGGGCAGTGCGTGGTCAGCCAAGCTGGGGTCCTGGGGGTTCATCCAAGATGGCGGCTCCTATTGGTCGCACATGGCTGGGGGTGCACAAAATGGCAGCGCCCATCTCTCTAACGTGGCGTCCGCGGGACAAGATGGCGGCATCCAGGGTCCGCACGTGGCCCTGGAATAGGAAGATGTCGGCGACCGCTGGCCGCACGGGGACCGTGGAGAAGTTTCTGGTGGCAGTCCGCATTTGCCGCCGGAGACCGCGGCAACCACACGGGCCTGACATACCCCCACGAAATGGCCCTTTTTGCCGCATCCCTTGCAGGTGGATGCGTGGGCCGGACAGCGCTGGCGGGGGTGCTTGGCCTGCCCGCAAAAGTAGAAGCAGGGCCCCCCCGGGGTTGCCAGGCCGCCTTTCAGCGCTGGCTTGTGGTGTGATGGGAGATGTCTCGCGGTCGGCTGCGGAGGGGTTCCATGCTGCCCAGGGGGCTGCCGCGCGGTCGGGAACATAAGCGCTGACGTTCTTGGAGGCCACGTCCAGGGAGCCTGCAAGTGCCCTTGCCTCCTTGAGACCCAGAGTGTCTTTTTCTAGCAGTCGCTGGCGGATTTGTGAGGATAGTATACCTGCCATGAAAGCGTCCCGGACCAAGAGTTCCATGTGGTCGCTCGCCAAAACTTGTGGGCAGCTGCAGCTTCTCCCCAACACCAGGAGTGCACTGTCGAATTCTTCCAGCGATTCCCCAGGGGTTTGTCGCCTTGTTGCAAGCAGGTGCCGGGCGTAGACCTGGTTTACCGGGCGAATATAGTGTCCTTTTAGCAGCTCTATTGCTGCATCAAAGTCTTCCGCTTCCTCGATGAGGGTGTAAATCTCCGGGCTCACCCTTGAGTGCAGGACTTGCATTTTCTGCTCTCCTGTGGGTGTGTTTTCGGCCGTCCCGAGATACCCTTTAAAGCACGCCAGCCAGTGCTCGAAGATTGCCGCTGTGTTCGCCGCGGGGGGGCTGAGTTGCAGACACTCCGGCTTGATTCGGAGCTCCATCCTTTCTTTTTTTTAAAAACTAGCTTATTAAATTGATGCACGATCAATGACCACTAAAGCGAGGTTATAGTCCAACTGAAGGCTTTAATAAGCTAGATGTTACCCCCAGCAGCTCCGGTACAGAATGAAGGCTACTGGGGTGGCACGGGCTCTTATACCCCGCCTAGCAGGGTGGAGCTACCATACATCCTAACCAATAGAAAGCATACAGTTTCCACCAATGGTGCTCCAGCCTATCAGGTACCGTAATACCACAAGGGCGTATTGTCAAGATTATCCAGAGGATTGGGATAAAGGAATCCCATTCGTATTGTTTGCAATTAGGGATGCACCTAATGAGTCAACCAAATTTAGTCCTTTTGAACTAATTTTTGGTCATGAGGTAAGAGGGCCACTTTTTTTTTATAAATGTTTTATTGAAAATTTTTTCCCAAACAACAATTTTTCCCCTCTTACAAAGCAAACGCAACAATAACAATACAGAAATTTTAAACAATACACAAGTAACAAAACCCCTTTATCTTTGACCTAAACTAAACCCCCCCCCCTCCCCCCCCCCCCCCCCTCCCCCTGGGTTGCTGCTGCTGGTCATCTGTCTTCCCTCTAACGTTCCCCTAGGTAGTCGAGAAATGGCTGCCACCGCCTGGTGAACCCGTAAGAGGGCCACTTAAATTGATTAAGGAAAAATTGCTGGGGGAGAAATCGGAAATTACACTATTGGATTACGTGTCAAATTTTAGGGAATGATTAAATAGAGCAGGTGAATTGGCTAGGCAACATTTGAAAGTTGCACAAAATGTGATGAAACGGGTAGCGGACAAGAAATCCAAAGTTCGTAGTTTTGCAAGTGGGATAAAGTTTTAGTGTTGTTACCAGTAGTAGGGGAGCCTTTAAAAGCTAGGTTTTGTGGACCGTATCAGATTGAAAGGAAATTAAGTGATGTGAATTATGTGGTAAAAGCACCAGATAGAAGGAAGACTCACCGAGTGTGTCATGTGAATATGCTTAAAAGATACTTTGAAAGGGAAGGAGAGAAAAAGGAGGTTTTAATGATTCTAACTCAAAGCGACAAACCAAATCCAGATGACTGTGAATTTGACATACCTCAAATTAAATTGGAAAATGAGGATGTTCTTAAAAATTGGGATGAATTGTTAAGTTACCTTCCAGAAGAAAAACAAACTGACCTGAAAGAGTTATTGATATCACATGGGCAAGTTTGTAGAGATAAATTGGGAACAACTAAAATGGCTATATCTGATGTACATGTGGGAAATGCTGTTCCTATCAAACAACATCCATAGACTTAATCCTTCAAATTTGTAAACTCACTCCCAGTGAGTTCTCCCAGTGAGCCAGAGAGAAGACAGAGCCAGGAGTGAGACACAGCAAAGAGTGAGTTTGGGAATTTGAATCGAGGTGGGAATTCAAAGCTGGGTGGGGAGGAAGTGATTTTTGTGACTGGTAAGTAGTGTTTCTGTTTTTCCGTTTCTTTTCATTGGTATATTTATTTATTTTTTTCTTCATTGTTTATTTGTTTATTTAAATTTTTTGGGGGGGAAATTGAAATTGTTGAAGTTAACCGAAGGTTTAAGACATGGCAGGAGATCTCAGACCCGTGTCATGCTCCTCGTGTGCGATGTGGGAGCTCAGGGACACATCCACTGTCCCTGGCTCCTTCATGTGCATGAAGTGTGTCCAGTTGCAGCTCCTGTTAGACCGCTTGACGGCTCTGGAGCTGCGGATGGACTCACTTTGGAGCGTCCGCGATGCTGAGGACGTCGTGGATAGCACGTTTAACGAGTTGGTCACACCGCAGGTGAAAGGTACTGAGGGAGATAGTAAATGGGTGACCAAAAGACAGAGCAAGAGTAGGAAGGCAGTGCAGGTGTCCTCTGCGGTCATCTCCCTGCAAAACAGATATACCGCTTTGGATACTGTTGAGGGAGATGGCTCACCAGGGGAAGGTGGCAGCAGCCAGGTTCATGGCACCGTGGCTGGCTCTGCTGCACAGCTGGGCAGGAAGAAGAATGGCAGGGCTATAGTGATAGGGGACTCAATTGTAAGGGGAATAGACAGGCGGTTCTGCGGACGAAATCGAGACTCCAGGATGGTATGTTGCCTCCCTGGTGCAAGGGTCAAGGATGTCTCGGAGCGGCTGCAGGACATTCTGGGGGGGGAGGGTGAACAGCCAGCTGTCGTGGTGCACCAACGATATAGGTAAAAAACGGGACGAGGTCCTACAAGCTGAATTTAGGGAGCTAGGAGTTAAACTAAAAAGTAGGACCTCAAAGGTAGTAATCTCAGGATTGCTACCAGTGCCACGAGCTAGTCAGAGTAGGAATGTCAGGATAGAGAGGATGAATATGTGGCTTGAGAGATGGTGCAAGAGGGAGGATTCAAATTCCTGGGACATTGGAACCGATTCTGGGGGAGGTGGGACCAGTACAAACCGGACGGTCTGCACCTGGGCAGGACTGGAACCAATGTCCTAGGGGGGGTGTTTGCTAGAGCTGTTGGGGAGAGTTTAAACTAATGTGGCAGGGGGATGGGAACCGATGCAGGAAGTTGGAAGGTAGTAAAACAGGGACAGAAATAAAAGGCAGTAAGGGGGAAAGTGTAAGGCAGAGAAGCCATAGTCAAAAATCAAAAAGGGCGACAGTACAAGGTACAGTGACTGAGGGGAGCTCAGTGAATAGGACCAAGAATACTAAAAGAAATAAAACGGGAAGTGAAAACATTAATGGTAAGCGATGCGGCAGGTTGTTACAGGAAGATGTGGGTTCGACGACAAGGAAAATTAGGAGAAAGGTTAAGAGGAAATATAACTTAGGAGAGGTTACTGATCGAGGTGTTAAGATTCAGAACAGAGGTAAAAAAGCCAACATAAGTGTACTTTACCTGAATGCTCGTAGTATTCGGAATAAGGTAAATGAGTTGATGGCGCAAATCATCGTGAATGACTATGATTTAGTGGCCATTACTGAAACATGGTTAAAGGATGATCACGACTGGGAGTTAAATATCCGAGGGTATCAAACTTTTCGGAAGGACAGAGTGGATGGTAAGGGAGGTGGTGTAGCTCTGTTATTTAAGGATGACATCCGGGTAACAGTAAGGGATGACATCGGTGCTATGGAGGATAAGGTTGAATCCATTTGGGTGGAAATCAGGAATAGTAAGGCGAAAAAGTCACTGATAGGAGTAATCTATAGGCCACCAAATAGTAACATTATGGTGGGGCAGGCAATAAACAAAGAAATAACAGATGCATGTAGAAATGGTACAGCAGTTATCATGGGGGATTTTAATCTACATGTTGATTGGTTTAACCAGGTCGGTCAAGGCAGCCTTGAGGAGGAGTTTATAGAATGTATCCGCGATAGTTTCCTCGAACAGTATGTAATGGAACCTACGAGGGAACAAGCGGTCCTAGATCTGGTCCTGTGTAATGAGACAGAATTGATTCAGGATCTCATAGTTAGGGATCCTCTCGGAAGGAGCGATCACAATATGGTGGAATTTAAAATACAGATGGAGGGTGAGAAGGTAAAATCAAGCACTAGTGTTTTGTGCTTAAACAAAGGAGATTACAATGGGATGAGAGAAGAACTAGCTAAGGTAGACTGGGAGCAAAGACTTTATGGTGAAACAGTTGAGGAACAGTGGAGAACAGTGGAGTGATTTTTCACAGTGCCCAGCAAAGGTTTATACCAACAAAAAGGAAGGACGGTAAAAAGAGGGAAAATCGACCGTGGATATCTAAGGAAATAAGGGAGAGTATCAAATTGAAGGAAAAAACATACAAAGTAGCAAAGATCAGTGGGAGACTAGAGGACTGGGAAATCTTTAGGGGGCAACAGAAAGCTACTAAAAATGCTATTAAGAAGAGTAAGATAGATTATGAGAGTAAACTTGCTCAGAACATAAAAACAGATAGTAAAAGTTTCTACAAATACATAAAACAAAAAAGAGTGGCTAAGGTAAATATTGGTCCTTTAGAGGATGAGAAGGGAGATTTAATAATGGGAGATGAGGAAATGGCTGAGGAACTGAACAGGTTTTTTGGGTCGGTCTTCACAGTGGAAGACACAAATAACATGCCAGTGACTGATGGAAATGAGGCTATAACAGGTGAGGACCTTGAGAGGATTGATATCACCAAGGAGGTAGTAATGGGCAAGCTAATGGGGCTAAAGGTAGACAAGTCTCCTGGCCCTGATGGAATGCATCCCAGAGTGCTAAAAGAGATGGCTAGGGAAATTGCAAATGCACTAGTGATAATTTACCAAAATTCACTAGACTCTGGGGTGGTCCCGGTGGATTGGAAATTAGCAAACGTGACACCACTGTTTAAAAAAGGAGGTAGGCAGAAAGTGGGTAATTATAGGCCAGTGAGCTTAACTTCGGTAGTAGGGAAGATGCTGGAATCTATCATCAAGGAAGAAATAGCGAGGCATCTGGATGGAAATTGTCCCATTGGGCAGACGCAGCATGGGTTCATAAAGGGCAGGTCGTGCCTAACTAATTTAGTGGAATTTTTTGAGGACATTAACGGTGCGGTAGATAACGGGGAGCCAATGGATGTGGTATATCTGGATTTCCAGAAAGCCTTTGACAAGGTGCCACACAAAAGGTTGTTGCATAAGATAAAGATGCATGGCATTAAGGGGAAAGTAGGAGCATGGATAGAGGATTGGTTAATTAATAGAAAGCAAAGAGTGGGGATTAATGGGTGTTTCTCTGGTTGGCAATCAGTAGCTAGTGGTGTCCCTCAGGGATCAGTGTTGGGCCCACAACTGTTCACAATTTACATAGATGATTTGGAGTTGGGGACCAAGGGCAATGTGTCCAAGTTTGCAGACGACACTAAGATAAGTGGTAAAGCAAAAAGTGCAGAGGATACTGGAAGTCTGCAGAGGGATTTGGACAGGCTAAGTGAATGGGCTAGGGTCTGGCAGATGGAATACAATGTTGACAAATGTGAGGTTATCCATTTTGGTAAGAATAACGGCAAAAGGGATTATTATTTAAATGATAAAAAATTAAAACATGCTGCTGTGCAGAGAGATCTGGGTGTGCTAGTGCATGAGTCGCAGAAAGTTGGTTTTCAGGTGCAACAGGTGATTAAGAAGGCAAATGGAATTTTGTCCTTCATTGCTAGAGGGATGGAGTTTAAGACTAGGGAGGTTATGCTGCAATTGTATAAGGTGTTAGTGAGGCCACACCTGGAGTATTGTGTTCAGTTTTGGTCTCCTTACTTGAGAAAGGACGTACTGGCACTGGAGGGTGTGCAGAGGAGATTCACTAGGTTAATCCCAGAGCTGAAGGGGTTGGATTATGAGGAGAGGTTGAGTAGACTGGGACTGTACTCGTTGGAATTTAGAAGGATGAGGAGGGATCTTATAGAAACATATAAGATTATGAAGGGATAGATGCGGGCAGGTTGTTTCCACTGGCGGGTGAAAGCAGAACTAGGGGGCATAGCCTCAAAATAAGGGGAAGTAGATTTAGGACTGAGTTTAGGAGGAACTTCTTCACCCAAAGGGTTGTGAATCTATGGAATTCCTTGCCCAGTGAAGCAGCAGAGGCTCCTTCATTAAATGTTTTTAAGATAAAGATAGATAGTTTTTTGAAGAATAAAGGGATTAAGGGTTATGGTGTTCGGGCCGGAAAGTGGAGCTGAGTCCACAAAAGATCAGCCATGATCTCATTGAATGGCGGAGCAGGCTCGAGGGGCCAGATGGCCTACTCCTGCTCCTAGTTCTTATGTTCTTATTATGTTCAAAATTGGTACAGGTTAACAGAGAGATTGAGAGTATGCTGAAGAATGGCATAATTGAAGTGGATTGCAGCCAATGGAGCTCATCCATAGTGATGGTACTTAAACCAGACGGTACCCAACGGTTGTATGTGGACTACAGAAAGGTGAATGCAGTTACAAGAATGGACTCTTACCCTGTCCCACCATTGAAGGATTGCATGGAGAAAGTGGGACAATCTGCTTTTATTTCCAACTTCCAGACATGGAAAGAACATTTAAAACATCGTATGGAGTTCTTCGATCGACTTCAGGAGGCGGGTTGGTGATGAACCTCGCCGAAAGTGAATTTGGAGAAGCCCGAATCACTTTCCTTGCCGAGTTTCCGATACCCTCAAGATGAAGGGAAATAATGCGATCTCCTAGCATGAATGAATTTGATCGAACCTTTGTGCGCAAGATTTGTGGCGTGATTACTCCACTAATGGACTTGCTAATGAAACGTCAAAAATTTAGATGGACTGCGGACTTTCAACAGGCATTTGACTGCCTGAAAGCTGTGACCACCAATGTTCCTGTATTGGAGAATTGCAAGGAACTCTATGGTCAGATTGAACTAAAGTATCTGATTCTAAAGAGAAATGCCGAGGAGTAGTGTAATGGATGGATCGTGCAGAGACTTTGTTCAAAGAGACTGTCAATCGAGAAGGTTTTCGGTTGGAGTAAGAAGAACAAAGAAAAATGGACCATATTAAATGGACCATATAAAAATGGACCTGTTTGAGTGTGTTGTTTTCTTTAAATGAAAATGTATATTTACTGTGTGCATTTCTTAATGGATGGTGCAAAAGTGAAAAATGAAACCATCTTGAAGTTGATGGTTTATTTTTTTTCTTAGGGGGAGGTGTCATGGGAGAGTACCTTTAAGACATGGATGTTTAAGCAATGTACCTTTAAGAAAACAGTGATGTCAGAGAGTGGGTGGGGCTGAGCTCAGGTCAGCCATTTTGCAGTTTTTAGTTTTGCAGTTTGAAAAGAGCTGGTGTGTGTCTGTGTTTTGCAGTGAGCTGGATCTCTGCCATGAAAGATTATCTCTGGATCATTTGGGTGATTTAAAGTAAAACCTTTAACCGGATGTAATTTTGTTTAAAGGTGTTAAGTCTTTTGGAAGTTTGAAGGAACATTTAAGGAATTATTTACTGTTGCAATATTTTCTGAGTTATCTTTGAAGTAAGGGATGTTAAGAGATCCAATGTTTAAGATGTTAGTTGAGTTCATGGAATAAACTTGAGGGATTGAGAAGAGTTACAGGGAGGTAACCACACCCAAGGTACAGGACAAGAATAGCTGGGTTACAGTCAGGGGGAAAAAAACAAACAGGCAGACAGTGCAGGGATCCCTCGTGGCCGTTCCCCTTCAAAACAAGTATACCGTTTTGGATGCTGTTGGGGGGGATGACCTACCGGGGGAAGGCCCTAGCGGCCAGGTCTCTGGCACTGAGTCTGGCTCTGGGGCTCAGAAGGGAAGGGGGGAGACTAGAAAAGCAATCGTTGTAGGAGATTCAATGGTTAGGGGAATAGATAGGAGATTCTGTGGTCGCGAGCGAGACTCCTGGAAGGTATGTTGCCTCCCAGGTGCCAGGGCCAGAGATGTCTCGGATCGTGTCTTCAGGATCCTTAAGGGGGAGGGTGAGCAGCCAGAAGTCATGGTGCACATTGGTACCAACGACGTAGGTAGGAAAAGGGGTGTGGAGGTAATAAACAAGTTTAGGGAGTTAGGCTGGAAGTTGAAAGCCAGGACAGACAGAGTTGTCATCTCTGGTTTGTTGCCGGTGCCACGTGATAGAGAGGCTAGGAATAGGGAGAGAGTGCAGCTGAACACGTGGCTGCAGGAATGGTGTAGGAGGGAGGGCTTCAGGTATTTGGATAATTGGAGCGCATTCTGGGGAAGGTGGGACCTGTACAAGCAGGACGGGTTGCATCTGAACCAGAGGGGCACCAATATCCTGGGAGGGAGGTTTGCTAGTACTCTTCGGGAGGGTTTAAACTAATTTGGCAGGGGAATGGGAACCGGATTTGTAGTCCAGCAACTAAGGTAGTCGATATTCAGGGCGCCAAAGCGTGTAATGAGGCAGTGGGGTAGGGAACACTGACAAAGGAGAGTACTTGCAGGCACGGAGATGGGTTGAAGTGTGTATGCTTCAACGCAAGAAGCATCAGGAATAAGGTGGGTGAACTTCAGGCTTGGATCGGTACTTGGGACTACGATGTGGTGGCCATCACGGAAACTTGGATAGAAGAGGGACAGAAATGGTTGTTGGAGGTCCCTGGTTATAGATGTTTCAATAAGATTATGGAGGGTGGTAAAAGAGGTGGGGGGTGGCATTATTAATTAGAGATAGTACAACAGCTGCAGAAAGGCAGTTCGAGGAGTATCACCCTATTGAGGTAGTATGGCATGAAGTCAGAAATAGGAAAGGAGCAGTCACCTTGTTAGGAGTTTTCTATAGGCCCCCCAATAGTAGCAGAGATGTGGAGGAACAGATTGGGAAACAGATTTTGGAAAGGTGGCAGAAGTCATCGGGTAATAGTCATGGGTGACTTTAACTTCCCAAATATTGAGTGGAAACTCTTCAGATCAAATAGTTTGGATGGGGTGGTGTTTGTGCAGTGTGTCCAGGAAGCTTTTCTAACACAGTATGTAGATTGTCCGACCAGAGGAGGGGCAATATTGGATTTAGTACTTGGTAATGAACCAGGGCAAGTGATAGATTTGTTAGTGGGGGAGCATTTTGGAGATAGTGACCACAATTCTGTGACTTTCACTTTAGTAATGGAGAGGGATAGGTACGTGCAACAGGGCAAGGTTTACAATTGGGGGAAGGGTAAATATGATGTTGTCAGACAAGAATTGAAGTGCATAAGTTGGGAACATAGGCTGGCAGGGAAGGACACAAGTGAAATGTGGAACTTGTTCAAGGAACAGGTGCTACGTGTCCTTGATATGTATGTCCCTGTCAGGCAGGGAAGAGATGGTCGAGTGAGGGAACCATGGTTGACAAGAGAGGTTGAATGTCTTGTTAAGAGGAAAAAGGAGACTTATGTAAGGCTGAGGAAACAAGGTTCAGACAGGGCATTGGAGGGATACAAGATAGCCAGGAGGGAACTGAAGAAAGGGATTAGGAGAGCTAAGAGAGGGCATGAACAATCTTTGGCGGGTAGGATCAAGGAAAACCCCAAGGCCTTTTACACATATGTGAGAAATATGAGAATGACTAGAGCGAGGGTAGGTCCGATCAAGGACAGTAGCGGGAGATTGTGTATTGAGTCTGAAGAGATAGGAGAGGTCTTGAACGAGTACTTTTCTTCTGTATTTACAAATGAGAGGGGCGATATTGTTGGAGAGGACAGTGTGAAACAGATTGGTAAGCTCGAGGAAATACTTGTTAGGAAGGAAGATGTGTTGGGCATTTTGAAAAACTTGAGGATAGACAAGTCCCCCGGGCCTGACGGGATATATCCAAGGATTCTATGGGAAGCAAGAGATGCAATTGCAGAGCCGTTGGCAATGATCTTTTCGTCCTCACTGTCAACAGGGGTGGTACCAGGGGATTGGAGAGTGGCGAATGTTGTGCCCCTGTTCAAAAAAGGGACTAGGGATAACCCTGGGAATTACAGGCCAGTTAGTCTTACTTTGGTGGTAGGCAAAGTAATGGAAAGGGTACTGAAGGATAGGATTTCTGAGCATCTGGAAAGACACTGCTTGATTAGGGATAGTCAGCACGGATTTGTGAGGGGTAGGTCTTGCCTTACAAGTCTTATTGAATTCTTTGAGGAGGTGACGAAGCATGTGGATGAAGGTAAAGTAGTGGATGTAGTGTACATGGATTTTAGTAAGGCATTTGATAAGGTTCCCCATGGTAGGCTTCTGCAGAAAGTAAGGAGGCATGGGATAGTGGGAAATTTGGCCAGTTGGATAACGAACTGGCTAACCGATAGAAGTCAGAGAGTGGTGGTGGATGGCAAATATTCAGCCTGGATCCCAGTTACCAGTGGCGTACCACAGGGATCAGTTCTGGGTCCTCTGCTGTTTGTGATTTTCATTAATGACTTGGATGAGGGAGTTGAAGGGTGGGTCAGTAAATTTGCAGACGATACGAAGATTGGTGGCGTTGTGGATAGTAAGGAGGGCTGTTGTCAGCTGCAAAGAGACATAGATAGGATGCAGAGCTGGGCTGAGAAGTGGCAGATGGAGTTTAACCCTGAAAAGTGTGAGGTTGTCCATTTTGGAAGGACAAATATGAATGCGGAATACAGGGTTAACGGTAGAGTTCTTGGCAATGTGGAGGAGCAGAGAGATCTTGGGGTCTATGTTCATACATCTTTGAAAGTTGCCACTCAAGTGGATAGAGCTGTGAAGAAGGCCTATGGTGTGCTCGCGTTCATTAACAGAGGGATTGAATTTAAGAGCCGTGAGGTGATGATGCAGCTGTACAAAACTTTGGTAAGGCCACATTTGGAGTACTGTGTACAGTTCTGGTCGCCTCATTTTAGGAAGGATGTGGAAGCTTTGGAAAAGGTGCAAAGAAGATTTACCAGGATGTTGCCTGGAATGGAGAGTAGGTCTTACGAGGAAAGGTTGAGGGTGCTAGGCCTTTTCTCATTAGAACGGAGAAGGATGAGGGGCGACTTGATAGAGGTTTATAAGATGATCAGGGGAATAGATAGAGTAGACAGTCAGACAGTTTTTCTCCGGGTGGAACAAACCATTACAAGAGGGCATAAATTTAAGATGAAAGGTGGAAGATATAGGAGGGATATCAGAGGTAGGTTCTTTACCCAGAGAGTAGTGGGGGCATGGAATGCACTGCCTGTGGAAGTAGTTGAGTCGGAAACATTAGGGACCTTCAAGCAGCTATTGGATAGGTACATGGATTATGGTAAAATGATATAGTGTAGATTTAGTTGTTCTTAAGGGCAGCACGGTAGCATTGTGAATAGCACAATTGCTTCACAGCTCCAGGGTCCCAGGTTCGATTCCGGCTTGGGTCACTGTCTGTGTGGAGTCTGCACGTCCTCCCCGTGTCTGCGTGGGTTTCCTCCGGGTGCTCCGGTTTCCTCCCACAGTCCAAAGATGTGCAGGTTAGGTGAATTGGCCAATGATAAATTGCCCTTCATGTCCAAAATTGCCCTTGGTGTTGGGTGGAGGTGTTGAGTTTGGGTAGGGTGCTCTTTCCAAGAGCCGGTGCAGACTCAAAGGGCCGAATGGCCTCCTTCTGCACTGTAAATTCAATGATAATCTATGATTAATCTAGGACAAAGGTTCGGCACAACATCGTGGGCCGAAGGACCTGTTCTGTGCTGTATTTTCTATGTTCTGTGTTCTATGTTAAACAGTGTTTTGTGTTTAAAAACCCACGTATCCATAATTGTAATCCCACACCTATGGAAAAAGCCGTGTGCTAGGAAAAGCAACAAATCCATTAAAGTTGGTTGAACCCCATGATACATTTTGGGGTTCTGAAAACGCCTCGCCCATAGCAACGGGGAGAATGTGCAAACTCCACATGGACGGTAACCCAGAGCCGGGATTGAACCTGGGACCTCGGCGCCGTGAGACAGCTGTGCTAACCACTGCGTCACAGTGCTGCCCCAGTGGTACCTAACATGCCAGATAAACATGATGTGGAGGTACCGACGTTGGACTGGGGTGGGCACGGTAAGAAGTCTTACAACACCAGGTTAAAGTCCAATAGGTTTATTTGAAATCACGAGCTTTCGGAGTGTAGCTCCTTCATCAGCTGAACATCGGACCCAATTGTTAACTTGTTTCAACTAAAATAAAAGCAGTATGGTCAGGGGGACAGGAATGCGCAAAAGTGAAAGCTGAAGTGTGAATTTCAATAATTGTAATAATAATCTTTATTGTCACAAGTCGGCTTATATTAACACTGCAATGAAGTTACTGTGAAAATCCCCCAGTCGCCACATTCCACAGCCTGTTCCTGTACACAGAGGGAGAATTCAGAATGTCCAAATTACCTAACAGCACGTCTTTCGGGACTTGTGGGAGGAAACTGGAGCACCCGAAGGAAATCCACGCCGACACGGGGAGAACGTGCAGACTCCACACTGACAGTGACCTAAGCCGGGAATTGAACCTGGGACCCTGAGCTGTGAAGCAACAGTGCTACCGACTGTGCTACGGTGCTGCCCTACATCAGTTCTCATTTTCCTTAACAAACTCATCATTCCTACGTGAAAATTGATTCTCGACACTGATCAGTTTGTTACTTTAGGAGAGTATAATTCTTCCGTGTTATCCTGCAAGCTCACATACTGCATTTGCGCTTCTGCCTGTTGATGTTGAAACACCTCACGCTCTTTAGTGAGAATCTCTAACTTCACCTGCTGCACTATGTTCTCTCTTCATACATCTCTTTGGAAATGCAATATTTTTCCAGGGTTACTTCCAAATGTGTTGCAGTCCCTTTCTTGTATATCTTGGTTTTCTCTTGGAATATTGGAGTGTTCCCGAATTGTCTCTGCCATTTGGTTCCTCAGTTATTTCAGAGTGGCGTTAAATTAATATTGTTTCACAGTGTAATTTTCCTGAGGAACATACTCTAGCCTGAGGTATCCTTGTAGCACGTGAAAGTCCTACAACAGGTTTTTCTTTTTATTGCAAAGCTCAGTTACGTCACCTTGAGTTTTACCAGAGTCCCATTGAGTTTGTTTTGCTGTTCTGCAATTCTGCTGCTCAAGGCAGTCTTTATTCCATTATGTTGCTGAAGGATAACATGCTGTTTTTGAATTTGATCCTGAAGGACAATTAACTGTTCTTTCAACTGTTTATTTTCTTTTCCTGCTCTTTTGCATTTCAGTGTATTGCTTTGTCACTACTGATAGCTCCAACGCAGATTTTCCTGAAGTAGCAGTTAATGTATTTTTTAATTCCTCATGATTTTCCAGCAGCTTGTATTGTTTTTCAAAGAGTCTTTCAAGGCCGCAACTTCTTACAATATCTTTTCTGACTACTGTTGTGCCTCGATGTACATCTGGTTGAGTTTTCCCAACTCCCACTTCAATTTTCCAACAATGGAATTGAGGTTCATTATTTCCTCCTGAAACCTTTGTGCATTTCTGAAATTTGTTTGTTCAGATCTCGAACAGTTTGGTTCATTGATGATTTTCGTTGTCAAAGGTATGTACTCAGCTTGAATCTTAATTTCAAATCTTCGAGTTCCGCTTTGATGTAAGCATTTTCTGTTTTTACTTCTGTCTTTTCTTGTTCCATCTGCCACAGGCCTTGCCATTCACTACCAGCTGCTGGTACAGTTCTGGAAACATGTCAGAATCTTCCAAAAGTTATCACTTTGGGACTTTTGAAAAGTCCCCTGCCTCTCTGAGGGCCTCATGTAGCTTGTTCAGGTAACCATCTTTTACTCTTTTGGCAGTGTGCTGGAGGTTTTCTAAGCCTCCTTTTAGTCACTGGGGGCTCCTCCACTTGAAGATTAAAATATTTGTCAAAGATATTTAATATTTCATCGAAGCTGGTTGAGGATTTGTCAATATACTGCATTAGGATTACTTCATCAGCAAGTTAACCAAACAAGTATAAAAAGGTAATAATCTGGACTTCTTCAGAATTTGTGTTTAGAACTGACGCACTCTAATAATTAAAACATTTCCTCCTCCTGGACATCCAATTTTTTAATTAGGTTTTGTCCTGGGAGGAGTCCAACCTGATCTGCTAAGTTAAAAAAAAAACATTTAGAGTACCCAACTATTTTTTCCAATTAAGGGGCAATTTAGCGTGGCCAATTCACCTAACCTGCACATCTTTGGGTTGTGGGGGCAAAACCCACGCAGACACGGGGAGAATGTGCAAACTCCACATGGACAGTGACCAGGGGCCTGGATCGAACCTGGGACCCCAGCGCTGTAGGCAGCAGTGCTAACCCACTGCGCCACCGTGCCGCCCACTGATCTGATAAGTTGCATTTTTGATCCACGGTACTTTAATATTTTTACGCAGTTACAGCTTTAAATGTTGTTCCATTTTAGGAATGGCTGGGCAGTAACCATTTCTTCCCCTTCCTCTTCCTATGAAGCCTGTTGGGTTTCCTGGACTCCCGTTGTGCATGTACAGTAAAAGGTAACAGCTAGGAGCTATCTCAATGCTTAGGTCTTAAACAGCCTCCACTGAACACCACACTGACCCCTGGATCTGGGTCATGTGCCTTTTGGCATCACTATGTTGGTGGTACTATACTTAGTCCCACATTAACCCTGTATGTTCCAGACCCTTATGCTACAGCGTGGAGTAATTTAACCATCACAGTTAATGGCAAACAATCTCCCCAGCCCTGAAAATGTATTTTAACAAGTGTGACAGCTCATTTTATCAGAATTTAATTATTGTTGGAGATTTCTTAAATTAAAAGTTTTTTCTTTCTGTCTCTGTCTCTTTTAATAACGTCTTTCTTTTCTTCCCTTTATTTTTGCTTTAACTACTTAGAACATATGGTGCAGATGGAGGCCATTCGGCCCATCGAGAATGCACCGACCCACTTAAACCCTCATTTCTACCCTATCCCCGTAACCCAATAACCCCTCCTAACCTTTTTGGATACTAAGGGCAATTTAGCATGGCCAATCCACCTAACCTGCACATCTTTGTCACTTGATTTTACACTGAATTAAATATCCTAATTTGTATTTCCTAGTTTATGCCCTGCGAATGTGATTTTGCCATTGAGGCGGGTTCAGCAATTTAACGCAAGAGCGAGGGTGTGCTCGCTGCCTGACATTGCGACTCCGTGTATTTTCTCTGAAGGTGGTATCTCAGGAAGGAAGCTTGCGTGTCAGGAAGCAGTGGACAAAAATTAGCCTCATTATTAATCCAACTGAGTGCTGTGTATCCTCACGTTTGCAATTTTTCTAACAGCATGCTGGACTCCCGCTGAAATCCAAGCTTGACTGTTGCCAGGAGGCAGACTCCCAGGGCCCAGCGAGGCCACCTTTAATTCCCACATCGCCGAGCTGTGTGGCGGAGGGGCACAGTTACAGTCGAAGGCCAGCCTGGAGAAGGGTCCCCTTTTTGCACAATGATGTCCTGGTAACTGTCTTAGTTATTCCTAACAATTTGAGACGTTGGCAAGAGGCACTTCCATATTGAGATGCCTTCGGGGTTCCCCTACCTACATCACCACTGCCCACCTCTGTTAGCTTCTGGCTACTGTTGAGTAAAGAGTTAAGAGTTCTGTTCCTTTCCCTTGAACATACTCTATACAAAACTCTAGCACCACACCGCAAAACACAAAGTGCCACCTGCAACCCCTTTACACATGTAATTACAGTGTCAATTACTTAACATCAATGTGACATGTAATTGGAATGTCTCTTAGCCCATTCCTAACAAACTCTCCGAGTGGGACTGTCATCCACCCACATCCACAGGCACTCCTATTGGTCCTCCCACCTGTGCGGACCACACACTGTTCCTAATTGGTTGGGGCCCTTGAAGGAAGCTTGTCTAATTGGCCACCTCCAGGACAATCATTCAGGTCTCAGGCACCATCAGGGCCAGGACTGCGTACGGTCCCATGTTTTAACATGCAACACCCGCCTAGAAACATAGTCCTGCGAGTCTCAATGAGGGTTCGTCAACAATCTGTTGGCTGGGGAAACGCGTTGATGCTTCGAAGGATAGAAGGAGATAAATCTCTCCCTGATTTCCCACAAACCAGGCAAGGTTCAACTTCTCTTCCAGCTGTTTATTCGAGCAGATGTGAGGGAGGCCTCAACTCACCCAGGCTGTTGTATCAAACAAAGAACAAAGAAAATTACAGCACAGGAACAGGCCCTCCCAGCCTGCGCCGATCTGTTATTGAAAATATGGAAAGATGTGTCATTTGAAACATGGAAGTCTGGCAATATCTGGTCTGAGAGAAACATGAGAGAATGTAGGGAAAGATCCCACAAAGGGTTAACAACAGCTTTCAGGGAAGGATTGTAAAATGCAGATATCCTTGGTCAAGCAGGCTTAGCAAACAAGACAAACAGGATTTTGAATGAAGCCAAAAACAATGGCTCACACCTTCATTGAAAGTAACTATCTTGGTGAGCAGCTGGAAAAGAATGGATGAGGTTCAGTTGAATTTGGTGAGAATTCTAGGTGTGAAAATTTGCTAAACCAGATAAATTAAAGAAAACTGGAGACTATCAGTCTACGAGAAACATAATTCAAAGCCAAAATCAAAGTCAAAATTGAGCTGAGGACACAATTGGAAAATAAAACTATAGAAATGACAGGAATTAAAAGTAACACCTATTGAAACCAAAGCATTTTGAACACCACAAAGGAAACAATGTAATCAGATCTGAGAGATGAAGTCCTGTCAAAATGAATACTTAGTTGGATTAGAAGGTTTAGATCAAAGATACTTTTTACAAGCAAAGAAAATAAGAGTTACTTTACAATAACGTCATAAAAACTTAACTATTAGAAAGCGAATATAAACCTCGAGACCGGAGCAACGAGAACCAGAACCAGAAGCAGAACTCAGAGAGAGAGAGAGAGAGAGAGGGAAGAAGCAGAGACAGATTACAGTCAGCTCGGTCATGGGAAAGAGACAGGGCAAAGCAGCTGAGCTAAAATAGCTAATACATCTAAGGAAGACTAGAATTTAAAGAGTAGGCAGAGTCAGCTCAGAGACAGCCAGCAGAGTCAGCTCTCACAGCTCGGTACATGGGAAAGATAGGACGCAGCAACCGAGCTCATCAGCGAATACATCTAAAGAAGACCAGGCTTTAAAGAAGATTGATTGTCAAGTTGGGCCTGAAGGTCCCTTCAACCAACCAGAAGGATCCAGAAGCAAGATCTTTTTACTTTTCTGTAAAGACAGTGATTGCATCTTTTAAAAAGAGAAAAAAATATATAATAATAAAATAACTTAAAAGTTTTAACCTGAAACAGTGGTTATTAGTCTACTTTACTTACTTAGCAATGCGGGACCCAGGATCGATGCTACTAAGTGGTAAGTAGATGAAATCTTCGGTGAAGGTATGGGTTATACCGGGGGATAACTTGAAAACATAGTTTGACCTGAATAGCACCCACTGAAGCTTGCATCGGAGTCGGGGAGTGAGAATCCCTGATCACCATTTAGAATGTCAGCCCTTTTTGGTATAGGGGGAATTCTAAGAATAGTGGTGAGTTTTCAAAAACAGATCCAGATCCTTTATCTAAACCCGTCACCTATTTTCCAAGGATCTACTTCCCTCTGTTCCCCACCCGTTCATATATCTGTCTAGATGCATCTTAAATGATGCTATTGTGCCCGCCTCTACCACCTCCGCTGGCAAAGCGTTCCAGGCACCCACCACCCTCTGCGTAAAAAACTTTCCACGCACATCTCCCTTAAACTTTCCCCCTCTCACCTTGAAATCGTGACCCCTTGTAATTGACAACCCCACTCTTGGAAAAAGCTTGTTGCTATCCACCCTGTCCATACCTCTCATAATTTTGTAGACCTCAATCAGGTCCCCCCTCAACCTCCGTCTTTCCAACTAAAACAATCCTAATCTACTCAACCTTTCTTCATAGCTAGCACCCTCCATACCAGGCAACATCCTGGTGAACCTCCTCTGCACCCTCTCTAAAGCATCCACATCCTTCTGGTAATGTGGCGACCAGAACTGCACGCAGTATTCCAAATGTGGCCTAACCAAAGTCCTATACAACTGTAACATGACCTGCCGACTCTTGTACTCAATACCCCGTCCGATGAAGGCAAGCATGTTGTATGCCTTCTTGACCACTCTATCGACCTGCATTGCCACCTTCAGGGTACAATGGACCTGAACTCTCAGATCTCTCTGTACATCAATTTTCCCCAGGACTCTTCCATTGACCGTATAGTCCGTTCTTGAATTAGATCTTCCAAAATGCATCACCTCACATTTGCCTGGATTGAACTCCATCTGCCATTTCTCTGCCCAACTCCCCAATCTATTTATATTTTGCTGTATTCTCTGACAGTCCTCCTCGCTATCTGCAACTCCACCAATCTTAGTATCATCTGTAAACTTGCTAATCAGGCCACCTATACCATGTCCATCACACAAGGGTGGGTGGCACGGTGGCACAGTGGTTAGCACTGCTGCCTCACAGCGCCAGGGTCCCAGGTTCGATTCCCCGCTGGGTCACTGTCTGTGCAGAGTCTGCACGTTCTCCCCGTGTGTGCGTGGGTTTCCTCCGGGTGCTCCGGTTTCTCCCACAGTCCAAAGATGTGCAGGTTAGGTGGATTGGCCATGAGAAATTGCCATTAGTGTCCAAAAGGTTAGGTGGAGCTACAAGGATAGGGTAGGGTGTGGGCCCAGGTTTGAGTGCTCTTTTGGAGGATCAGTGCAGACTTGATGGGCCGAATGGCCTCCTTCTGCGCTGTAGGGATTCTATGATTCAGGATGTTTTATATGACATTATTTTACAGACATTTACATAAACCAATCACTCACCAACTGGTCGACAATTAGCCAACCACGGAGCTACACACACTGCCCCACCTCCCTGCACGGTCAATGTTCCGTTCCTTTGTTCTTCAATCAAACTGCTTGACTCAAACTTGCTGCTCCATCCAATCATATCCCGACCATGCACAGCGGGGCTCCCATGATCCTCAGCAGGAGTCAGTTTACATTTCTTCAACAGGACAAAGACTCAAGCCCCTTTGGCTACCAACCCTCCATTTTTAATAACTTTCCTCCATTTTGAGTTCTCTGATCAAATTTAATAAATCCCATTAGTGTTTTAAAAAAAAAAAATTCTCCTTTCACTTCCCCAGCTCATACACAGGCCAGATCCGCCTGTACAGGATCTGAAAATTACCTCTAGTTACGATGAACTAACACTCGAGAGCATTCAAAAAAAGTGTGTGGGCATCTGCCTGCAAAGTCTGACCATAATAAATTATCCTCAATACTATCCGTAATAATTTATGCACATGATAATAATAATCGCTTCTTGTCACAAGTAGGCTTCAATGAAGTTACTGCGAAAAGCCCCTAGTCGCCACATGTCAGAGCAAGAGGTGACAGGTAGCAGAAGAAAATAGCAAATCAGCTATAAAACAGATGCCAAATATTCCACTGAGGCAGTGACCTCCCCCAGAGTAAATGCTGGGGTGAGCCCGTCTCCATTTGGTCACATCATGTCGCAGGCATTTAACAGCAGCTCTCCAGTCAGTAGCGCCAACAGGAATAGTGGCCACTGCTGGGATTGCAGGCAGAAGAGATGCCATGGACCCAGACTTTAAAGTAAGTTCAGGGTTAGTAGGGTGGCACGGTGCGCTGAAGGCCCGGGTTCGATCCCAGCTCTGGGTCACTGTCTGTGTGGAGTTTGCACATTCTCCCTGTGTCTGCGTGGGTTTCGCCCCCACAACACAAAGATGTGCAGGGTAGGTGGATTGGCCACGCTAAATTGCCCCTTAAGTGGAATTTCTTTTTAAAAAGGTAAAAAAAAAGGTTAAGAAAACAATGGGCAGCACGGTAGCAGAGTGGTTAGCACAGTGGCTTCACAGCGCCAGGGTCCCAGGTTCGATTCCCGGCTTGGGTCACTGCCTGCGCGGAGTCCTCACTTTCTCCCCGTGTCTGCGTGGGTTTCCTCCGGGTGCTCCGGTTTCCTCCCACAAGTCCCGAAAGACGTGCTGTTAGGTAATTTGGACATTCTGAATTCTCCCTCTGTGTGCCCGAACAGGCGCCGGAGTGTGGCGAAGAGGGGATTTTCACAGTAACTTCATTGCAGTGTTGATGTAAGCCGACTTGTGACAATAAAGATTATTATTATAAGTTGAGGGTTCCCCCGGGGAAGCTTTGTCAGAACTCAGCGAGGAGAGTGGGGCTGCCAAACGCTCTTGGGCAGCGGTGGTGGTGGTGGGTGTGGGGGAAGGGGGGAGACACTCAGGAAGGGGGAACAACTTCAGGAGTGGGGACCTCTGTTTGGCACAGGCTGCGTGAAGTGGAGCAGTTCACCACGCAGCTGGCAATAAACCCCCACTGCACCTACAACTCTGCCTGTCAACCTCCTCTCGGGGTGGTAGTGGGGGCTTAAAATCCTGACCAGAGAGTAGGGTTGACAGGTAGTTAGTCAAAACTGAATTGGGGTAGAGTCATAGAGTCATACAGCACAGAAACAGGCCCTTTGGCCCACCAAGTGTATGGCGACCATCAAATACTAATCCCATTTACAGCACTTGGTCCATAGCCTACTGTGCTTCTGTGGTTTAAGTGCTTCTCCAGTCAGGCAGTGCGAATGGACCCTTTGGAATGCTGAAAGGGGAGGGGAAGATGTGTTTGGTGGGGCAGGATAGTGATGACCTTGTTCCCCGTCTACCATTAATTCTGCTCAGTAAAGTCACCATAGCCCCAGATGACCATAGGCTGCTTTCCCCTTTGAGGTGGTGATTTAACCTGAGGATCGGCCACACCTCAGTGAGGGACAAGGATATCCTCAGCCGGTACGGGAATTGAACCCGCGCTGTTGGCCTCGCATCACTAACCAGCTGTCCAGCCGACTGAGCTAAACCGGCCCTCAGCACTTGGTTGATAGGAGATACGCAGGGTTGTTGTGACTTCCTCCGACCTTTCCCATCTGTAGCAGGAGCTGGCCATTGCTTGGCAACTCTTGACTACAACACAGCTGAGATAAGGAAGTGAAAGTTATGGTCACGGTCCCACAGACTCAGCACAGGCATCTGCTATAATACGACATTCGAGACAGGATCTACTCCCATTTGGAAGCAAATGGACGTATTAGTGAGAGGCAGCACGGTTTTGTGAAGGGGAGGTCGTGTCTCACTAACTTGATAGAGTTTTTCGAGGAGGTCACTAAGATGATTGATGCAGGTAGGGCAGTAGATGTTGTCTATATGGACTTCAGTAAGGCCTTTGACAAGGTCCCTCATGGTAGACTGGTACAAAAGGTGAAGTCACACGGGATCAGGGGTGAACTGGCAAGGTGGATACAGAACTGGCTAGGCCATAGAAGGCAGAGGGTAGCAATGGAGGGATGCTTTTCTAATTGGAGGGCTGTGACCAGTGGTGTTCCACAGGGATCAGTGCTGGGACCTTTGCTCTTTGTAGTATATATAAATGATTTGGAGGAAAATGTAACTGGTCTGATTAGTAAGTTTGCAGACGACACAAAGGTTGGTGGAATTGCGGATAGCGATGAGGACTGTCTGAGGATACAGCAGGATTTAGATTGTCTGGAGACTTGGGCGGAGAGATGGCAGATGGAGTTTAACCTGGACAAATGTGAGGTAATGCATTTTGGAAGGGCTAATGCAGGTAGGGAATATACAGTGAATGGTAGAACCCTCAAGAGTATTGAAAGTCAAAGAGATCTAGGAGTACAGGTCCACAGATCACTGAAAGGGGCTACACAGGTGGAGAAGGTAGTCAAGAAGGCATACGGCATGCTTGCCTTCATTGGCCGGGGCATTGAGTATAAGAATTGGCAAGTCATGTTGCAGCTGTATAGAACCTTAGTTAGGCCACACTTGGAGTATAGTGTTCAATTCTGGTCGCCACACTACCAGAAGGATGTGGAGGCTTTAGAGAGGGTGCAGAAGAGATTTACCAGAATGTTGCCTGGTATGGAGGGCATAAGCTATGAGGAGCGATTGAATAAACTCGGTTTGTTCTCACTGGAACGAAGGAGGTTGAGGGGCGACCTGATAGAGGTATACAAAATTATGAGGGGCATAGACAGAGTGGATAGTCAGAGGCTTTTCCCCAGGGTAGAGGGGTCAATTACTAGGGGGCATAGGTTTAAGGTGAGAGGGGCAAAGTTTAGAGTAGATGTACGAGGCAAGTTTTTTACGCAGAGGGTAGTGGGTGCCTGGAACTCACTACCGGAGGAGGTAGTGGAGGCAGGGACGATAGGGACATTTAAGGGGCATCTTGACAAATATATGAATAGGATGGGAATAGAAGGATACGGACCCAGGAAGTGTAGAAGATTGTAGTTTAGTCGGGCAGTATGGTCGGCACGGGCTTGGAGGGCCGAAGGGCCTGTTCCTGTGCTGTACATTTCTTTGTTCTTTGTTTGTTCTTTGACATGGTTCACCTCACTGACACCATCCAAACTGGACAGATCATTGCGGTCAATGATGGTCTGGACTGAGATGAGGAAACATGTCTTCACTCAAAGGGTAGTGAACCTGGATATGATTTTTGCAGGAGATAAAATAAGGCAATGTGATATCAGGATAAGGAATCCGTGAACGAAACATGGTTCATGAAGGAGAAACATTTTGTCGCGTGGCTCCTCGACTGCGATCTCCCCCCATCTCTGTCTCTTCACCTTTTAAAATCTCAAAAGCCGGGACGGCATGGTGGCGCAGCGGTTAGCACTGCTGCGTCACGGCACCGAGGACCCGGGTTCAATCCCGGCCCCGGGTAACACTGTCCGTGTGGAGTTTGCACATTCTCCCCGTGTCTGCGTGGGTCTCACCCCCTCAACCCAAAGAGGATAAGGGTAGGTGAATTGGCCGCGCTAAATTGTCGCTTAATTGGAAAACTTTGAAGAGAACATTTTTTTTTTTAAAGAAAGGCGCTACATGAATGCACATTTTTTTTCAGCTGTCTTGATCTCAGGCTCAGCCCCTGTTCCTCTGCCTTTTCCAGGCTGTGTGGGATGGGCTATTTTGAGATGATCTAAGCTGCATTGGGGGGGGGGGGGGGGAGGGGGTTTGGCTCACCCCCAGTTTGTTTCACTGATGGTGAAAAATGTGCCACTTGAAACACCGTAGCATACAAAGCGACAGCCCAAGTGCTGGAAAAGAGGATTAGAGTAGGTGCTTGATGGCTGGCGCAGACACGAAGGGCCTCTTTCTGTGCTGGAAGACTGTATGACTCTCAGCCGTTTAACACCCTTGTGTGAATGGGCCGTACCTGCGCATTGGAGTTTTTCTAGTGAGAGCATTTAGTACCGGAACAGATGATGGCTGCTTCACAGCAAATGATTTACCCACACACTAAATATGATCTCAATTCCAATCTGCAACCTTCTCAAACAATAATTCCGACGTTGCCGAGAAGAGCGAGGCATTGTCGAAGTTTTTCACCCCACATTCATCAGGACAAATGCAAATATGGTACAATTCACACTACAGGAGAAAAGGCTGTTGACGGTTGGCAAGTGGGCTCTGATTGGCTGAGATGTTGCTATGGAGAAAGCAATGAGGAACTATCGGCTCCCAAGCTCCCGGCTAATTTAGGAAAGACACAAAGACTTGGACATATCCCTTTTGTTTGCAGAGAACGAGGCCCTGCTTATGAATATGCATCACTTAAAGCAAGCATAAATGAACCACATTAAAAGTATGGCATTATCTTAAATTGGCTGTTAGCGCATTCAACGATAATTTAAAACTCCATCTTACAAGTTACAGAGGGTCATAGATAAGCTGCAGCGCTGGGCTGAGAGGTGGCAAATGGAGTTTAATGCAGAAAAGTGTGAGGTGATTCATTTTGGAAGGAATGACAGGAAGACAGAGTACTGGGCTAATGGTAAGATTCTTGGCAGTGTGGATGAGCAGAGAGATCTCGGTGTCCATGTACATAGATCCCTGAAAGTTGCCACCCAGGTTGAGAGGGTTGTTAAGAAGGCGTACGGTGTGTTGGCTTTTATTAGTAGAGGGATTGAGTTTTGGAGCCATGAGGTCATGTTGCAGCTGTACAAAACTCTGGTGCGGCCGCATTTGGAGTATTGCGTGCAATTCTGGTCGCCGCATTGTAGGAAGGATGTGGAAGCATTGGAAAGGGTGCAGAGGAGATTTCCCAGAATGTTGCCTGGTATGGAGGGAAGATCTTATGAGGAAAGGCTGAGGGACTTGAGGCTGTTTTCGTTAGAGAGAAGAAGGTTAAGAGGTGAGGTGTTCAAATGGTCATTGGATAGACATATGGACGATAAGGGAATAGTGTAGATGGGCTTTAGAGTGGTTTCACAGGTCGGCGCAACATCGAGGGCCGAAGGGCCTGTACTGCGCTGTAATGTTCTATCTTCTATAAAAGTTCCATAAACTAAAGAGGAAAATCAAAATAATGTTCGAGCTATGAAGCTGGGTCATGGTGGATCAGAGCCTGATTTTCTGACGCTTGCCAACCTTTCACACTCCAGATATGCATAATTATTCAAAAGATGACACGCCTCTCATCAGACTCGGTACTTACAAACTTACAAACAATATAAATAGTTACACGGTGCTTAATCCTTAAATATCCAGGCATAACATATGAAACCCAATAACCTGGGACAAACGTTTGTTGGTTGAGAATATCTGAAGTGTAAACTCCACTGGAGACACTTCATCGGGAGTCATTGTGAACTCGGAATTCGCGTCTGGACCTGGAGATTTTCTGTCAAAGCCTGATTCCGATGGAGAACGGCATATGTTTGTTGACACAGAGCATTCCTCCTAGTTTCGGGACACCGGGGGGATCCATTCCTTCTTTACCAATATCGTGAGAAGGTCTCTGAACAAAGGCAAAAGTGGAATGGCTGTTTGGGCAGACCCCTGTCTCTCTAAGTTGAAGTGTTGGGCGGTGATTCATTTCATATTCCAGGGGTGGGCTTTCCGGCATTGGAGGCGGTTCGCCACTGGCTGACCACAGGGTCTTCCGGTCCTGCCCCCCCCCCCCCCCCCCCACCCTGCCTTCTGCAGGACTGAAAGATCCCGCCAACAGGAAGGGCGGGAAATTCTGCCCTGGATGTTGAACAAAGAATGTTGTTTAAACTTGCAATAAAATACTGGTTTATTCAGTGTCACATTATGTATTTTTCCAATGCATGTCACTAATGGATAGTGCACATAAGGACATTGTATTCTAGACAAAACCATTCAGCAGTGAGTGTGTGTGCGTGCATATGTGTATGTGTTTGTGATTTGACATAGAGCAGGCCATTCAGCCCTTCGAGCCTGCTCCCCCATTTTGGCAAGATATTCTGAATGCGGTGGTCTCAACTCCACTTCGCTGTCTGCCCTCCCCCACGCGCCCCCATACCCGCCCCCACCCCATCACCCCATAACCCTTGACTCCCTTGTCTGTGAAGAATCTGTTGAACTCAGCCTTGAATATCGGGGAGCTCTGTTGGCTAGACAGCTGGTTTGTGATGCAGAACAAGTCCAGCAGTGTGGGTTCAATTCCCGTACTGATTGAGGTCCCCCTCCTTCTCAACCTTGCCCCTCGCCTGAAGTGTGGGCGACCCTCAGGTTAAATCACCAACAATCAGCTCCCCCCCCCCCCCCCCCCCCACTCAAAGGGGAAAGCAGCCTATGTTCACCTGGGACTGGTGACATTTACATTTAGATTCAGGGGCTGGTTTAGCACACTGGGCTAAATCGCTGGCTTTTAAAGCAGACCAAGCAGGCCAGCAGCACGGTTCAATTCCCGTACCAGCCTCCCCAAACAGGTGCCGGAATGTGGTGACTAGGGGCTTTTCACAGTAACTTCATTGAAGCCTACTTGTGACAATAAGCGATTTTCATTTTTTTTCATTTCAATGACCCAGCCTCCACTGGTTCCTGGGGAAGAGAATGCCCCAGACCCTCTGAGAGGAAAAACACACTCCTCGTCTAGGCCGTAAAAGGGAAATCTCTTCTTGACCTTGTGTGAAAGGTTGAAGTGGGAGATGGCCAAGAGTTTTATGCCTCTCCTCGAGTCTCATTGAGCATTTTTTTAATGTCGCTGAGTCAGAATTGTGGAACTCAATCCCTAACAGCACGGTGTGTGTACTTACGCCACACGGACTGCAGCGGTTCAGGAATGTCGGCCCTGTCGGCGCGAGGGAGCCTATCAGCAGCACACACGGGAGACATTGCAGGAGCGGAGAGCAGGGGTCAGCTGAATGAAGGTGAGAGGGACAATAGTGGGTGGATGAATACGTCTGTCTGCTGGGGAGGGGGGGGGGGGCGGTGGGCCGGGGGAGGGGGGCTGGCGGGGGGGGGGGGGGCCTGCTGGAGTAGTAGAAATGAAAATAATGAGCTTGATATAATTGATGCGACCATTGATTCACACGAGACGGAGAGTTGAAGTGAACAGTGGTTTTAATCAGCTAGAACTGTGCCTGCCTGCGACTGCTCTGTACTGAGTGCTGCCTACAGGCTGCAGATCTATATACCTCCCCCGAGGGGGCGGAGCCATAGGCGGAGCCCACAAGGGCACCAACATAATACAATGTAATGTAATCTAATACAATGGTGAATGGTAGCAGTTATGCATTCACCACAGTAATTACTCAGAGGGGCGTAGAGATGACAGGAATCAATTCTGATTTACAACAAGGCCTTTAAATCCTGTAAAAGAATTGCTTGTGCAGTGAGGTAGCGAATGTCTCCACATCTCGATGTATAGACAGCCAACACAATGGACTGTTAAACCTGCAGTGATATAATTAAAAGCTCGTACGCGCAACTACCAACCTGAAAACCTCAGCCAGGATATAAAGTAAGTAATAGTAGATCAGTGGCCTGTTTTCCACCTGCCTGAGTTTCCATTCGCTGAAGTTAATGTGATGGAAAACGAGACTCGGGGCAGAATAATGCAATTTATGTGTCAACAGATCTTAAATTTTATCAATGCCGCGTCCAATAATTTCAGTAAGCTCTTTGTTCATAATTTTATTCTTGAGAAGAAGACGCAACCTGAGGTATTGCTGCTGAATGTAAGTAGGTGAAGCAGTAGAGGCTCCTTCATTAAATGTTTGTAAGATAAAGATAGATAGTTTTTTGAAGAATAAAGGGATTAAGGGTTATGGTGTTCGGGCCGGAAAGTGGAGCTGAGTCCACAAAAGATCAGCCATGATCTCATTGAATGGCGGAGCAGGCTCGAGGGGCCAGATGGCCTACTCCTGCTCCTAGTTCTTATGTTCTTATGTAAAGTCGCCATGGTCCCAGGTGACCGTAGGCCGCTTTCCCTTTTGAGAGCTGACTGGTGGTGATTTAACCTGAGGGTCACCACACCTCAGGCGAGGGGGGCAAAGTTGAGAAGGTGGGGCCTTAAATCACCATCTGGCCCCTCGAGCCTGCTCCGCCATTCAATGAGATCATGGCTGATCTTTTGTGGACTCAGTTCCACTTTCCAGCCTGAACAGCCGAGGAGGTTCACCAGGATGTTGCCTGGTATGGAGGGTGCCAGCTATGAAGAAAGGTTGAGTAGATTAGGATTGTTTTCGTTGGAAAGACGGAGGTTGAGGTGGGACTTGATTGAGGTCTACAAAATTATGAGAGGTATGGACAGGGTGGATCGCAACAAGCTTTTTCCAAGAGTGGGGGTGTCAATTACAAGGGGTCACGATTTCAAGGTGAGAGGGGGAAAGTTTAAGGGAGATGTGCGTGGAAAGTTTTTTACGCAGAGGGTGGTGGGTGCCTGGAACGCTTTGCCAGCGGAGGTGGTAGAGGCGGGCACGATAGCATCATTTAAGATGCATCTAGACAGATGTATGAACGGGCGGGGAACAGAGGGAAGTAGATCCTTGGAAAATAGAAGACAGGTTTAGATAAAGGATCTGGATCGGCGCAGGCTGGGAGGGCCGAAGGGCCTGTTCCTGTGCTGTAATTTTCTTTGTTCTTTGAACACCATAACCCTTAATCCCTTTATTCTTCAAAAAACTAACTATCGTTATCTTAAAAACATTTAATGAAGGAGCCTCAACTGCTTCACTGGGCAAGGAATTCCATAGATTCACAATCCTTTGGGTGAAGAAGCTCCTCCTAAACTCAGTCCTAAATCTGTGGGATTGGAGGGGGGGGGGGATTGCTGCCGGGTCGATCAAGACTGCAAGAGAGAGACTGCAGGGAAGGGGTAGTGAAAGAGGCTGTGGTGAGGAGGGGGGAGGCTGCATGGGATAGGAAAGGCTATGGGGCTATGGGACTGAGATGCGGAAAACCTCCTTCCCTCAGAGGGTGGGGAGCCTGTGGAATTCTCTACCGCAGAAGGCGATGGAGGCCAACTCACTGAATATATTTAAGAAGGAAATAGCTACATTTCTAGACTCTGGAGGTGTCAAGGGCACAGGGAGAGCCCAGGAGCATGGTGCTGAGATAGAGAATCAGCCAAGATCATATTGAATGGTACAGCAGACTTGTAGGGCCGAAAGGGCTGCTCCTATTTTCTGTGTTCAGGATATTGATCAATTCTTCTAATCCTACCACTGCGTGAGTCCAATAACCCATGTGAATGGAACAGGAGCCCAGAAGAAATCTCAAGAAGAGCCTTTGAAGAAAGTTAGTGTGAGCCCTGGCTGTGATTCAGTGGATATTCTCAGTGTCAGAGAGTTGGGAGTTCAAGTTCCACTCTGGAGATTGGAGCACGTTGTCTAACCTGGCGCTGATGTTCAGGTCGTGCTGCACAGTCGGAGATACTGGCCTGGATTCTCCGTTTCAGCGCAGAATTCGCGGGCGTTTTATGACGGCAGAATCGGCGCCAAACCCTCACTGATTCCAGGACCGGTGAGAATTCAGAATGTCCAATTCACCTAACAGCACGTCCTTCGGAATTTGTGGGAAGCAACCGGAGCACCCGGAGGAAACCCACGCAGACACGGGGAGAACGTGCAGACTCCGCACAGACAGTGACCCAAGCCGGCCCTACTCTCCCACAAGAATATCTATTGCTTGCTGGTTTTTTTTCCCCCTTCTCTGTTCAAATGTGCTTCTGGCATTAAAAATAGCAACAAAGGGGCAGCACGGTGGGTTAGCACTGTTGCCTCGCGGCGCCGAGGTCCCAGGTTCGATCCCGGCTCTGGGTCACTCTCCGTGTGGAGTTTGCACATTCTCCCCGTGTCTGCGTGGGTTTCGCTCCCACAACCCAAAGATGTGCAGGGTAGGTGGATTGGCCACACTAAATTGCCCCTTAATTGGGGAAAAATGAATTGGGTACGCTAAATTTTTTTTTAAAAATAGCAACAAAGGGAAAAGGGCCTGTTGCAATAACCTGACTTTCTGGTCAGGGGAGTTTTAAGAAGGAAGCGCATTTTATTCAAAGTGTCTGGTGAACAGCCGCTTTTATCTGAATCATTCTTTCGCACTGATTGATTGTCAGGATTTGAACTGTCCTCATTTTTCAAATATTTCTCCAGCTGATTGATTGCGCCGACAATCTCCAATTCTCACGTGTCCTTTGGGAATTCCCCGCATTTAACGCGGCAAAAACGTCACAGAGCTCAAAGGGCTCAGCCATGGGAGCATCAACTCAGTCAACCCAAGACCCCAACTCTTCCCCATCAATCCTCGTCAAACTGATGGGTGGGGGGGGGGGGGGGGTCCGTTCTGAGGATGGACTAGAGCAGGAAAAGGCCGGAATGTTCCTCCACACATTTCAGCGCGCTGGTCAATAATGGTGCCCCGCTGGCAAACTGCTCAGACTGCTGGCCTCTCACTCGACCGCCGTCAACGGTTTTTGAGAAAGGAAACATAAATGGAGGCCATTCAGCCCATCCTTACCCATCCTATCCCACTTTTGGTCGCTACCCCTGCAGATTGCAGCACTTTGAGTGTTGACCCCAAGATTGTCTAAATATGATGAGCGTTTCAGCCTCTTTCAGGCAGTACGATACAGACTCTTGTCAACTCCACTCTAATACTCGCAGGGGGAGGCAGTGGCGTTGTGGTATTGTCACTGGACGAGTGAGCCAGAGAGCGAGAGTACTGCGCTGGCGAACCGGGTTCCAATCCCACCACTGCAGTTGGTGAAAGTTTAATTCAATAAAGATCTGGAAATGAAATTCTAAAGGTGACCAGAAAACCATTGTCAATTGTTGTAAAAACCCACCTGGTTCACTAATGTCCTTTAGGGAAAGAAATCTGCCGTCCTTACCTGGTCTGGCCTACATGTGACTCCAGACCCACAGCGATGTGATTGTTTTGTTACCTGTGTGGTAGGTAACGGGCGCGATTCTCCGAAATGGACACGGGCAGCATGGTCGGCACGGGCTTGGAGGGCCGAAGGGCCTGTTCCTGTGCTGTACTTTTCCTTGTTCTTTTAAGTGTTCGCGCCGTCGTGAACGCCGTCCCGTTTCACGACGGCGCGAAGCGGGCGCAGGGACTACCGATTCTGTCCCCCACAGGGGGCCAGCACGGCGCTGGGGCCGTTCACGGCGCTCCAGCCTCACGCCAAATGGGCGCCAACCCGCACATGCGCAGTTGGGCCGCGCCAACCCCCGCGTGCACGGGGGACTTCCTCAGCGCGCCGGCCCCGATGCAACATGGCGTGGGGGGTTCAGGGGCCGGCCGCGCAACAAAGTAGGCCCGGGGGGGGGGGGGGGGAGGCTGGCCCGGCGATCAGTGGGCCCCGATCGCGGGCCAGATCCCATCGGAGGCCCCCTCCCGGTGAAGGAGCGCTTTTCCCCGCCCCACAGGCCGCTCCCCGACTCCACGCGCAGAGTTCCCGCGCGGCCGCTCGGCCCATCCGGGCCGGAGAATCGCCTGGGTCGCCAAAGCTTCCCGCGACGCCGGCCCTCCCGCGATTCACAGAGGCGGCCAGATCGGCACAATCGGGTTTTGCGCGGCGCGGTCCAGTAAATCGCCCGAGACAGCCAAAATGGCGATTCACCGGTACCCCCTCGGCTCTCCGGCCCGAATGGGCCGAGCGGCCTGCCCAAAACGGCGGGTTCCCCCCGGCGCCGTCCACACCTGGATGCTGCCGGCGGGAACAGCGCGGGAATGCTGGGGGGGGGGGCCTGCGGGGGGGGTGAGGGGGGATCCTGCACCGGGAGAAACCTCAAATGGGGTCTGGCCCGCGATCGGTGCCCACCGATCGTCGGGCCGGCCTCTCTGAAGGAGGACCTCCTTTCTTCCGCACCTCCTTTCTTCCGCAGCCTCGCAAGATCCGTCGGACATCTTCTTGCGGGGCGGACTTGGAGAGGACGGCAACCACGCATGCGCGGGTGACAGCAGTTATGCGACGCCGGCCGCGTCATGTATGCGACGCTGCCTTTACGCGGCGCCAAAGCCTGGCGCGTGTAAATGACGCGGAGCCGCTCCTAGCCCATTATCGGGCCCTGAATCGGTCGGGATCGGGGCCGTTTCGCGCCGTCGTGAACCTCGACGGCGTTCACGACGGCGCGAACACTCTGCCTCCATTTCGGAGAATCCCGCCCAGGATCTAACTACAGTAACTATCCGTAACTCCACGAGCCATCTGAACTACTCTGCTATTGCCCTGGTCACAGTGCACCCCTGAGAGAGCCAGAAACCCAAAGTTGGTCCGGCCCTCTAGTGATCATGTGGTGCTACTGATTACACATTAACCCCTTGTGTACTAGCACACATAGAGATACTACAGTGATTGACTTTTAAAAAAATATAAATTTAGAGTACCAAATTATTTTTTTTTCCAATTAAAGGGCAATTTAGTGTGGCCAATCCACCTCCCCATACATCTTTGGGTTCATAGAATTCATAGAATTTACAGTGCAGAAGGAGGCCATTCAGCCCATCGAGTCTGCACCGGCTCTTGGAAAGAGCACCCTACCCAAGGTCAACACCTCCACCCTATCCCCATAACCCAGTAACCCCACCCAACACTAAGGGCAATTTTGGACACTAAGGGCAATTTATCATGGCCAATCCACCTAACCCGCACATCTTTGGACTGTGGGAGGAAACCGGAGCACCCGGAGGAAACCCACGTACACACGGGGAGGATGTGCAGACTCCGCACAGACAGTGACCCAAGCCGGAATCGAACCTGGGACCCTGGAGCTGTGAAGCAATTATGCTATCCACAATGCTACCGTGCTGGCTGGTGGCAAGAGGGGAAACCCACGCAGACACGGGGAGAATGTGCAAACTCCACACGGACAGTGACCCAGGGTCGGGATTCGAACCCGGGTCCTCAGCGGCAGTTGACTCTTTACTGCCCCCTCAAGGGCAATTAGGGATGGACAATAAATGCTTGGACAGCCTGCGATGTCCAGGCTCCATGAACGAATAAACAATTGAGTTCCCTGCGAGGGGCGCTAGATCCTTCCCATTGACTCTCCAGGCCCCTCATAATTGTATACACCTCAATTAAATCATATTTAGCCTCCTCTGTAGAAAAGAGCTTGAATCTATCCAATCTTTCCTCATTGCTAAAATTCTCCAGTCCTGACAAAATCCTTGTAAATGTCCCCTGCGCCGCCTCTAGTCTGATCACATTCTTCCTATAATGCAGTGATCAGAACTGTGTGCAACACTCTAGCTGAGCTCTAACTAGCGTTTCCTAGAATCAGCTTCCTGCTCTTATACTCTATGCTTCAGTTCATAAAGACAAGTACCCTGTGTGTCCTCTAACCACCTTATCCAGTTGTCCTACAACTTCCAGAAATCTATAGACGTGAGCTCCAATGTTCCTCCTTTTCGCTACATGTTAATTTTTTAATTCATTTACGGGATGTGGGTGTCGCTGGCTAGACCTGCATTTATTGCCCATCCCTAACTGCAAAGTTTGTAACTACTGTACGGCTATTGTTTGTACTGAATACTTTTAATTTCCCCATTTCATGTTAAATACCATTGTTTACCTGTTTGTAGTTGGAACATTGTTCTGATCAAGCATATATCCAACTGCAAGATGAGGTGTTTAAGGGTTTCTCTGTCCAATCGTGGGTTCATGCTAAATCTAGGCACAAAATAGGCACAACAGCGCCTATACTTCCTCAGGAAACTAAGGAAATTCAGCATGTCCACATTAACCCTTACCAACTTTTACAGATGCACCATAGAAAGCATCCTATTGGGCTGCATCGCAGCCTGGTATGGCAACTGCTCGGCCCAGGACCGCAAGAAACTTCAGAGAGTCGTGAACACCGCCCAGTCCATCACACGAACCTGCCTCCCATCCATTGACTCCATCTACACCTCCCGCTGCCTGGGGAAAGCGGGCAGCATAATCAAAGATCCCTCCCACCCGGCTTACTCACTCTTCCAACTTCTTCCATCGGGCAGGAGATACAGAAGTCTGAGAACACGCTTATGTTTGTTCTCTGACTTTCTAGATTACAGAACCCTAATATTTTTCTCCCACAGCAGAATTGAAGGAGTACCTTTAATTCCTCGAAAGTTAGCTCTCCCTGGTACAGGCTTCAATTAAGCATTCTGGAAATGGTCTGAGGTATTTCTCCATCTTTAGAGGTTGGGACATTTTCTCAATGTTCCACTTCAACAAAAATAAATTCAGATTCCACTTTGAGACAATTTGTTTTGAGGGATCATGGAATTTGAATTTTCCACCCTTGACTCACGGTGAATTTCCCACTTGACTCTGCAGGGAGTCCATCTTTGAATCGGGGCAGACCCGATTCACCTCTCCAAATGGCCTTCTTCACTGCCGCCCAGTTCCTCACACAGCTGCTGTGAAAATCGCTCTCACTGCACCTCTGCACATTTGTTCATCGCCGTGGCAACATCCTGAAGAGGGGGAGGGGGAGGGGGAGCACAGGGACAAATGAGCTCAAAAACCGGCAGGCTTGCTTGAATGGCACCCTGAAAAATCAACTCTCTCCGCCGCTGACAAACAGCGCGTACCATCTACATGAGGCAACTCGCCGAGGCTCCTTCAACAACACCTTCCAAATTCATGACCGCCACCATCTAGAAGGAGAAGGGCAGCAGACACATGGGAACACCACCACCTGGAAGTTCCCCTCCAAGTCACTCACCATCCTGACTTGGAAATATATCGGCCGCTCCTTCACTGTCGCTGGGTCAAAATCCTGGAGCTCCCTCCCTAACAGCATTGTGGGTGTACCTACACCACACGGATTGCAGCGGTTGTGGTAGTCACCACTGTTTGTATATATTACGTATATGAGAAGTAATACGGTAAGGCTCCTGTACTACAGGTACGGGAGTAGAGCCTGCCTGCTGGCTCCGCCCAGTAGGCGGAGTATAAATGTGTGTGCTCACCGAGCTGCAGCCATTTCGGCAGCAGCTGCAGGAGGCAACACATCTCTGCTTAATAAAGCCTTGATTACTCTCGACTATTGTCTCGTCGTAATTGATAGTGCAAGAAGGCAGTTCGCCACCATCTTCTTAAGTGGTGTTAGGTGTTAGACGTTTAGCTGCTGTTGTATAAAGAGTCAAAGGTACTGCTCCTTTTTTTACAAACACCGTTATTTCACTTTAACAGACTCGGCACAGATATCTTTATATCACCTGTCACAAAGGCCACCTGAAGCCCCTTTACATATCAGTATCAATTATTGGATACTTAACATAAATGAGACAACTAATTGAAATGTCTCTCAACCCATTACTTAACAGTCTCCCCTCCCTTGGAAAAAAAAATGATTAGGTGAAAACAAAATTACAAGAAACTCAAAAACACACGCGCAATTTCCCCCCTTCTTTTTTTTCGAAGAAAAAAAGTCACAGAAACAGGCGCCCTTCATTAACCATATCCAAACGTTTCTGTGAACTAGCCCCTCTTTTTGTAAAACAGTCTGACAATAGATAGCTACTGTCAACCCAAAATGTAATGCTTCAAACATGCGATGTCTATCCGTAACCTTTTTTCATTGACACATTTTTTGTAAAGTGCACATTTTCCCACAGGGATTTATTGTCAATGTGACAGTCAATAGGTATATTACCCAAATCCCCTAATCCTAAAATTTCTGTCAATATATGAGATATATAAAAGGCCATATCCACCGCCTCTACATGGCTTAACGTCTCAGCAGCCAAAGTGCTTTTGACCACTCTCCTTATTTTCTTTGCTTCCCACACAAGAGGGCAACATTTATCATTGTTCCCCAAAAGGAAAATTATAAAACCTCCTGCGCTTGAACCCCATCACATAAATTTGCATAGGACGCATCACTATAAACTATGAGCTTCAAGTGCCTAAGGTCAGCTAAAACCGGAAACTTCAAAACACACTCCTGCATTTTTAGTTTGACCAACGCTTTATTTGCTTTTATTGTGTCTTCCACTTTGGGATTTTTCATTTACGTACTCAACTCTAAGACATCAAAATTCACGTCCGGTCTAGTCTGTCTACCTAACCAATTCAGTTGCCCAATTAAACTTCGCAGTTGCTCTTTTTCCATCTTTGAAACTATTGCGTCTTTTTGTGAAACCTGGCCACGACTAATTGCTATTGGGGTGATGCTTTCCAAAAAAGATTGCTGACGTAAAGTTGCCCCTAACTTAGTCTGTCCGATTTTCAGTCTGTTATGGGTCAGGGTTTAGATAACCCCAAAGTGTATCATGGAGTTCACCTGCCCCACAACTTTTACTAGATTGTGGTATGGGGAGCACATGGCCCACTCTACAAGTGTGGTACTTCAGAAATAGAAAAGGTCTTTTTAAAGCAAAACAATGTTTATTCTATGAACTCAAGTTAACCTTTTTAAAACACAGTGAATATCTTAGCAACCATTAATTCAAAGATAACCCCCAAAGAATACAACACTAAGTAACCTGTATGCTGTCCTTTTAACATCCAAAAGACTTAACAAACCTTTAAACAGAAGTGCATCAGAGTTTACATTCAGTACTGAAAACATTTAAATTTCTGAATTCACCAAATGATTAAGAGATAGTCCTTCATGGCAGAGAGCTCAACAATACAGCTGCTTTGGCTGATTTCAGCTGCAACACACTGCTAAACGAAACCAAAAAGACAGACACACCCAAGCTTTTCTCAAAGTGAAACTAAAAAGCAGAACCAGAGCTCCACCCACACTCTGACATCACTGCAGTAACATGAGCAGCCAAACATTTCTTAAAGCGACATTCTCATGACAAGTCCAATATATTTAAATGCACCGGAAGCCTGACTTCCAACCCTGAATTCTTTCCTCAAACCAGAGATTACAATAGCTTCAAAATCACTAGTCCTACCCCACAAAAAATCATCAACATCATAAAGATGCCAGAAAGATTTCTTTATAGTGCCAGTAAAACATTGCCGGATCTGCTTTCAACTGGCAACAGCCTAACTTTAACAAAACTGACCTTACCGAAAAATACCAGACTCTAGACGCGTCATTTAATCCACATACACATTTGTTCAACTTCCAGTGTACCCCTTCTGTGTTAGCTGCCTCTTTAGGAAGACGGAGAAAAATGTCTCTCTGGGGCTGATGCTCCTGCAAAAAGGCAGCATTTATATCTATAGATTTGCATTCCCATGCCTTTGTGGCTAATAGAGCCAAGACGATCTTTAAAATAACCTTTCCTGCTCTAGGTGAATCAACCCTTAAATCCTGAACTTCTATGTTTTCTTCAAATCCCCTTGCCACAAGCCTGGCCTTTACCTTATAAGTTCCATCCGGAAGAACCTTTTCCGTGCAAATCCATCTGTGGGATAGAGCTCTTTGTCCCCTATCCGGTGCTTCCGTGTATACCCAAAATTCACTCCAACTGTGCAGTTCTTGCTGTTTGGCATCTTTGATAACTTTTTCACCTAATTTATTGGAAGCCACCAAAATCTCACGTGCATGTGGGCTTCTACTCCGAATAGTATTCGTAGTCTTACTCATGTTCCAAGATCTTGACAAACTACGTCCCCTCTCCCGCCTGGTATCTCGTTCTGTACTGCTACTGTTTGATCTTTCCTTTCTGCTGTGGGATGTCCTTTCAATAGTTCTTGACCTTTTCCTGCGGACCTGTTCACTATCCGATGTACTATCTGAACTGGCACTGCGTTTCTGTGCCCTCTATTTTCCGTGTTCCCAATCCATTGTCTTGACTTCTTCCCCTGAATACTGTACATTCAACCAATGTTTATACTTTCCAGTGGCCTTCCCTGCTCTACTAATAACAGTTGCATCCTTCCATTGACTAGACCCTTCAGGCAAGTATGTCACTTTTGTACCAACTTTTGGCAGTTGTCCTTTCGGAACAATGGCCTGTTCTAATTCATCAGAAGTGATATGTTCCTCGACAGAAACCCTGTCTATATCAGTTAACTGGTCCTCATAGTTCTGTAACACGTGCTTACCAGATGACTCTGGTTCCTCGTCATGTCTGTCTGCTCTGTCTAAATTTGAAAATTTGTAATCTGTACCCATTATCCTTGATGAATGTACCCTAACAGTTTGATTGCCATGTTGCAAAATAATTGTTTTGCCATCTATGCCTATGATCTTCCCTGGGCCTTTCCATTCATTAAAATTGTCTCTCTTATTGTATACTATGTCTCCTTGCTGAAAAACGGGATTTGATGGCCGTACATTATGTCTTAAAGCTCTGTGAATTCTTTCAGAGACTTCTGCTTCCAAAAAAGCTTTTCTACTGCTATGTTATGCATTTAAATGCTCAGCAAAGGCAGAGCTAATTGTAGTCCCTTCCCAAGCTGGAGACTGGCCATCTGAAATGGACGGAATTCTCGGATTTCTACCAAACACTAATTCATAGGGACTATAGCCCCCAACCATCTGCAATGAATTCTTTGCAAGTAGCGCCCATGCTAAAGCTGAATTTAGCTTGCAGTTTGGTCTATCTGCCAAAATTTTCCGGAGCATGTCATCTATTACCGCATGGTTTCTTTCACACACACCATTACTAAATGGGCTTTCCGCAGCCTTATTCATAACTATGGTATTCACGTTTTCACATATATCCCTAAACTCATCATGAGCAAATTCTCCCCCATAGTCCATAAGGAATTTTGCAGGTGGGCCCATTCCTGTCCCTATCCATTTTTCCACAATTTGATCCAGAATTACTCTCTTTTCTTTACTTCGTACAATCGTTGATTGACAAAATCTGGGTGCTAAATCTACAAATGCAAAATGAATATATTATTGGCTTTATCCCAGATCTTAAGGTCCATGGCCACAATGTCGTTAAAATCTCTGGCCAAAGGTAGGGTTATTATTGGCCGTGCTGGTGTCCTTCTGTACTTCCTACAAACTTCACAGCGATCACTAACCTGTTGTATCAGTTTAGTATAGTCTTCATCCCTTACCCCTGTATCCTTTAATACATTTTTCAGTCTCCGAGGAGACGGATGCGCAAATTGCCTATGCAGTTTTAATACAACAAGCTTTTTATCAGCTAACGTCCCATTTTCAACTGCCATTAACACATCATTAACATCTGTACTTGAAATATTATTTGTCAGTAATGGAATACAATAGTGTCCCGACTGTGTAAATTGTAAGTCCACCGTCTTTCCAAAAACTGTTGCCTTATCCTGTTCCATATCCAGTTTCATGTGTGCTTGCTTCATCGATGGTCTGCTCAGAAGCAAAGGTATCTCACTTGATACAACATCCGTGCTAATGAAATGATTCACTCCGGCAATATTGCAAGGGATCACCACTCTTTTCAGCGACTTCAGAGTATTATCCCCAAACCTGAAACTTGTGGAACTTTCAAATTCCTTAACCTATCACAATTTTCAGCATTCAAGGAGTCCAGGTAACATTTTAACCAGTCAATTCCACACACAGTAGATGTGCAGCCACTGTCCAATACAGCACAATTGAAGGATTCTGCAACCAACGCCCTTTACCGGAGTAAAACTGCTTGTCAATAGGACAATGCCTTCTTTCTGGTCACTATCTTTTTCCTCTTCTGACCCTTCCATGTCATGTGTCACTTCAAACACTCTATCATAACGTGTTGGACAGTTGAAAGCATAATGGTATTGAGAGTCACACCGAAAACATCAATTTATCATGCCCCGTGCATTTCTGGGGTTCATCTTCCTATTGTAGGATCTAACTGGGTTTCTGTCTTCATAATTTCTGGGTCCTGATCTCCTTCTATAGTCTTGGACCCTGTTTGTAGCGTTGCGATTTCACCATCCTGTTAGTAGTGTATCTTCCATATTCTGCTTTATTGCAGACTGACCTATTTGGGCCATCAGAGCCATCGGAATCAAATGTTTCCCCAGAAACTTTTTTAAAGCTTCTGTCATCTGATCGAATAAGGTATCCTTATCCACAAACTGAACTCCTGTCAAAACCAGGAGCCTATCCATGTTGCTCACTCTAGCACAGTCAAATAATTTAAAGGCCAACACAGACTGTGGAAATTCCAGGTTGTGTTTCTGCCGCCTTTTATATAGTCTGCCAAATTCCTTTATATAGTCTTCCATGGAGAAATCCTCTAATTTCTAGAACCTATCAAAATCCGACCATGCTTCATACGCACTTAACAAATCATCCTTTTTATAAATCTTATCCATATAATGTAATAACGTCTCCAGACCTTCTTCTGAGTCTAACTGTTCCAATTCTAGCTCAGAAAACACTTTGTTTCGGATTTCACTGCCATATTTTAGAGAAAGAGCCAATGCCATACCTTGTTTTCTCTTCCCCAAGGCAGTTACCTTAGTCCACATAACTACTGCACTTCTCCATTGGTCGTACGATCCACTTTCAGAAAATAAGGGGGCTAGTCCTATCCGGCCATCTTTTATCCTCGGTTCAGCCACATATCTTCCT
Organism: Scyliorhinus torazame; assembly: GCF_047496885.1. NCBI lineage: Eukaryota > Metazoa > Chordata > Chondrichthyes > Carcharhiniformes > Scyliorhinidae > Scyliorhinus > Scyliorhinus torazame. The sequence goes on along the minus strand of NC_092736.1, from coordinate 28,413,370 downwards.
TTTCCTTTCTCCTCACTCACTCCTTGGTTTGGTCTGGAAAAGTTGTATCTTTCAACCCTTCACATTTGCACAGCAACCGTCCTCTGCTACCACTTGTTAGACGTTTAGCTGCTGTTGTATAAAGAGTCAAAGGTACTGCTTCTTTTTTCCAAACACCTTTATTTCACTTTAACAGACTCTACACAAAACTCTATCTTTACATCACCTGACTCAAAGGCCACCTGAAGCCTCTTTACATATCAGTGTCAATAATTGGATACTTAACATAAATGAGACAACGAATTGGAATGTCTCTTAGCCCATTACACAACATTATGGATGGGCATAAAAAGCTGGGCCTAGCCAGTGACGCCCACATCCTAAAACTGAATAAAAATCAAAAACCTTACCCATCCAGAGGACACTGGGTGAGGAATGTGACTGGTTAAAATGTCCCAGGTTACGGACCCCACACTTCAGATCCAGCCAGCCACCTGGGAGATATCTGAGTCCCTGACCCAAACTGGCATGTTTCTTCTTTAAATATAGAGAGTGGACTTCATGATATTCATTGGACCCCAATAGCATTTTAACTCAGGCCTGGGGCCTGTAGCGGCGATGTCTCTGACGGCCTGTGGCGGGCATGTCCCTGGGGCCTGTGGCGGATGTTAGCCGTTTTAGTTGCTGTGATATGAAGAGTCTAAAGTTCTTGTTCCTTTTCACCAAACACCCTTTATTTCACTTCCACAGCCTCTGCACAAAACTCTTAACAACACACCACCTGACAGAGGACACCTGAAGCCCCTTTACATATCAGTGTCAATTAATGGATACTTAACATAAATGAGACAACTAATTGCAATGTCTCTTAACCCATTACTTAACAGTGGAGATATCCCCGGGGTCCGTGTCAGAGATATCCCCGGGGCCTTTGGCTGGCATCTCCCCGGGGCCTGTGGCGGAGATATCCCCGGGTTCTGTGCCGGAGATGTCCCCGGGGTCCGTGGCAGAGATATCCCCGAGGTCCGTGCCAGAGATATCCCCGGGGTCCGTGTCAGAGATATCCCGGGGCCTTTGGCTGGCCTCTCCCCGGGTTCTGTGCCGGAGATATCCCCGGGTTCTGTGCCGGAGATGTCCCCGGGGTCCTGTGGCGGAGATGTCCCCGGGATCTGTGCCGGAGACGTCCCCGGGTCCTGTGCCGGAGATGTCCCCGGGGTCCGTGGCAGAGATATACCCGGGATCTGTGCCGGAGACGTCCCCGGGTCCTGTGGCGGAGATGTCCCTGGACCTGTGGCGGAGATGTCCCCGGGTCCTGTGGCGGAGATGTCCACAGACCTGTGGCGGAGACGTCCCAGGCGCACATGGCGGAGATGTCCACAGACCTGTGGCGGAGATGTCCCTGGACCTGTGGCGGAGATGTCTCTGGACCTGTGGCGGAGATGTCTCTGGACCTGTGGCGGAGGTGTCTCTGGACCTGTGGCGGAGATGTCTCTGGACCTGTGGCGGAGATGTCCCTGGACCTGTGGCAGAGATATCCCTAGGCCTGAGGTGGAGATATCCCCAGGCCTGAGGTGGAGATATCTCCGTGGCCTGTGGCGGGCTTGTCCCCAGGGTCTGTGGCGGGGTATGTAACCAGGGTTTTATCTTGGCCTGGCAGTAGAATCCTCACTACATCCAGGCCTACAGAGGTGTTGTGGGTACAAGAAAATTGGCTCCATAGTTATCACTGCAGAAAGGAAAGTGTGGGTGAAGGATGCAGAGGACCCAGCATGGAACCAGTTACTGCCCACAAAACTAAATAGTTCCAGGTGTTCCAGCAAGGCCAGCAGTGTGTTGTCTGGTTGAGTCCGTCTGTCATTCCGTCGACTATTTCCCCAACCACAGACAGCAACAGTCTTCGCTAACCTTGTGCGCGTTCCTCAGAACCCGCCCACAGTCCTGGGCCTACAGGTGAGGCTCCAGGCCCAGTTGAGGGAAGAAAATAGTTGGGCGGGGAGGGGATTTCTGAACGATTCTGTCATTCACCCGCCCTGAAAACGTCGCTGTTTGTTATGATCTCTGAGAGAAAAAAACGTCAAAGGCCCGAATGAGGAGTAACGCACTGATACGCCACCAATAAACACATGACGAGTGATGAACGTAACTGAGGCTTTAATACACTGAACAGCAAGGCTCCTGGCCTCTGATCCCGAACTGGATCGGAGGCGGAGACTAGCCACCTGTATACATGAGGTCGAGGGGAGGAGCCACAGGCGGAGCCAGCAGGGACAAGCTCAGGCTGTAACAATACAATACAATGCAATACAGTGGTTTACCACACGCACTCAACAAGCCCCTCAGTACCGCTGTAAACCGGCTGATCTCACGCTGAGGCAGCCTCGGACTGCTGTGATGATTGTGGGAGGAGGCCAGTCACCCCTCTGGCCTGTTCTGCCATTTGATTAGATCACGGCCGATCTGACTCTTAACCCCATTCACCCGTCTTTGCTCTAAACCCTTCCCCAAAACATCAATTCATCCCCCCACATACAGAACACGTTTTTTCTTTGTTCTTTCGTGGGATGTGGGCATTGTTGGCAACTCCAGCGTTTGTTGCTCGTCCCTGATTGCGCTTTGAACTGAGTGACTTGCTGGGCCGATCTGGAGTGTGATTCAAAAACAAACATATTGCAGTAAGCCTGGAGCTCCCTTGCTTGATGTTGAATGGTTCCTCCAGTTTTATTCTGATTGCAGTTTTTGGCCGCGGTAGAAAACAACGGAGTGTCTTGCTGCAACGGCACGGTGGCACAGTGGTTAGCACTGCTGCCTCATGGTGCCAGGGACCCGGGTTCGATTCCGGCCTCGGGTCACTGTCTGTTCAGAGTCTGCACGTCCTCCCCGTGTCTGCGTGGGTTTCCTCCGGGGGCTCCGGTTTCCTCCCACAGTCCAAAGATGTGCGGCTTAGGTGGATTGGCCCCGAGTATCCAAAAGATGTGGAGGTTAGGGTTAGGTGGGGTTACGGGGATAGTGCGGGTGAGTGGGCCTGGGTAGGCTGCTCTTTCAGGAGGTTGGTGCAGGCTCGATGGGCTGAATGGCCTCCAGCTGCACTGTCGCAATTCTATGGTGAGGGCAAATAAGATTCAGTAATATTGCTGTGGCTCTGGAGTCACACGTAGGCCAGACCAGGTAAAGGCGGCAGATTCTATTATCTAAAGGACATTAGTTTTACGACAATCGGCAATGGTTTCATTATGATCATTACTGAGAATAGCTTTCATTTCTTGATTTATTCATTGTTATACCGTCAATTCACTGTGAGACCGTGAGAACGAGTGAATACTAGGCTTTATTATCCAGGAACTCGCCTGCCAGTATCTGTTGTACAAATGAGTGCCACCCATAGGTGGCCGGTCTATATATCCCCCGGTGAGGGCGGAGCCAGAGGCGGAGCCCACCGGGGTTCCAGTACAGTACCTGGAAGTAGACCATATTATCATTTCCAGGTCATAAGTCACAGCACTATACAGACAGTTCATACTTAGGCGATTACATTCACCACATTAATTTAATTTAAATTCCACCAGTTGCTGTGGTGGGATTTGAACCTGCATCCCCAGAAAATTAGACTGGGTCTCTGGGTTACTAGTCTTTGACTGTCAGAGGAGGGAATTAATGAGGCAAAGCATCGGGAGAGCAGTGCACCTCCCTACGGAAAAATTTGGAAATAAGTTCGTAAAAGAGCTCCGAGAAACATTGAAGTAAATGATAACGGGCAGCATGGTGGTACAGTGGTTAGCACAGCGCCAGGGTCCCAGGTTCAATTCCAGCCTTGGATGACTGTCTGTGTGGAGTTTGCACGTTCTCCCCGTGTCTGCGTGGGCTTCCTCCAGGAGGCCAATACCATACACAGTACTCCAGATGTGAAGAATCACCTGCCGACTTTTGTATTCAATTCCCCTCGCAATAAGAGATGACTTCCAAAGTGTAAATATTTCTCTTTTTTTTTTAATTTAGAGTACCCAATTCATTTTTTCCAATGAAGGGTCAATTTAGCGTGGCCAATCCACCTACCCTGCACATCACACACACAGACACAGAATCACACACTGAATTTACAGTGCAGAAGGAGGCCATTCGGCCCATCGAGCCTGTACCGGCCCTTGGAAACATCTTTGGGTTGTGGGGGCCAAACCCACACAGACACGGGGAGAATGTGCAAACTCCACATGGACAGTGACCCAGAGCCAGGATCGAACCTGGGACCTCGGCACCCTGAGGCAGCAGTGCTAACCCACTGCGCCACCGTGCTGCCTTCATTTGTATTTAGAGTATTTATATTTATCCAATTAAGGGACATTTTAGCGTGGCCAATCTGTTTACCCTGCACATCTTTGGGTTGTGGGGGTGAGATCCACGCAGACACGGGGTGAATGTGCAAACTCCACACGGACAGTGACCCAGGGCCGGGATCGAACCCGGATCCTCGGCGCCGTGAGGCAGCACTGCTAACCACTGCACCACCGTGCTGCCCCAACTTTATTGCAGTATTAATGTAAGCCTACTTGTGACAATAAAGATTATTTTTTAAATATGTGAATAATTGGAACTCGGTATGAAATATTACTCTTCTGTAACGGCATGTATTAAATGTATTTAATCGTATTCGTGGGGTCACATTTAGTGAACAGGCCCCGATTTCAATCTTGCTCCTCCACTTGAAGATTAAAATATTTGTCAAAGACATTTAATATTTCATCGAAGCTGGTTGAGGATTTGTCAATGTACTGCATTAGGATTACTTCATCAGCAAGTTAACCAAACAAGTATAAAAAGGCAATAATCTGGACTTCTTCAGAATTTGTGTTTAGAACTGACGCACTCTAATAATTAAAACATTTCCTCCTCCTGGACATCCAATTTTTTAATTAGGTTTTGTCCTGGGAGGAGTCCAACCTGATCTGCTAAGTTTAAAAAAAAATTTTTTTTAGAGTACCCAACTATTTTTTCCAATTAAGGGGCAATTTAGCGTGTTCAATCCACCTAACCTGCACAACTTTGGGTTGTGGGGGCGAAACCCACGCAAACACGGGGAGAATGTGCAAACTCCACATGGACAGTGACCCAGAGTCGGGATCGAACCTGGGACCTCGGCGCCGTGAGGCAGCAGTGCTAACCACTGTGCCGCCGTGCTGCCCCAAATCCAAAAGCTAAGTCCAGGTGTACACCTTAGCCTAACTGGACAGCCAATTGGACCACACCCAGGGTACTGTGTTAGGAAAGAGTTAATGTGCCCCAATGCTTAAGTTAGAATTGGAGCTCGAATTGTTTAATAGACCGCACTGATTATTTGATAGACTGAATCATGAGGGGCTGGTTTAGCTCAGTACGGTAGTCAGCTGGTCTGTGATGCAGAACAAGGCCAGCAGCGCGGGTTCAATTCCCGTACCAGCTGAGAATTCTGAATTCTCCCTCTGTGTACCCGAACAGGCGCCGGAATGTGGCGACTAGGGGATTTTCACAGTAACTTCATTGCAGTGTTAATGTAAGCCTACTTGGGACAATAAAGATTATTTATTTATTTTATATATAAAGGGAACATAGGTGGCACTGTGGTGTTGAATGAGAAGTGTTTATAGAACGCAATAAAATTGAAATTGACAAAACAGGTTCACTTGCGTTGCTATGTAGAGAGTTTTGGAGAGAGAGACCATTTCAGGAGCAGACCCAGTACACTCTGTCCTGTCAGACTGAAACCTATGGAAAACTTCAAAACTACAGACAGACCTGGCTTCTCCCATTAACTACATCATCTGTGTTCCACTAAGTTTAGTTTATCATAGAATTTACAGTGCAGAAGGAGGCCATTCAGCCCATCGAGTCTGCACCGGTTCTTGGAAAGAGCAACCTATCCAAGGTCGACACCTCCACCCTATCCCTATAACCCAGTAACCCCACCCAACACTAAGGGCAATTTTGGACACTAAGGGCAATTTTAGCATGGCCATCCACCTAACCTGCACATCTTTGGACTGTGGGAGGAAACCGGAGCACCCGGAGGAAACCCACGCACACACAGGGAGGATGTATAGTCTAGGACTAAACACCACTCTCCCCCATAAATGATCTACACTCCAGGGAATGAACAGCAATCAAAACACGATTGCATTAGTCCTTTATCTGTTACCAAGTAAGGAATTCAAATCAATAATTACCTCACTCTTTTATGACTCCTTAATTACAACTTCAGCAGACACACAGTCTGAGTATATTAACCCAGGTTCCTTGATAAAATGACTGCCACAAATATAAAATATAATTTGTAATAATTTCTACATTCATCACAAGGTCAAGACTTTCTTTCTAGTTTTTATTACTGAGACACAATCGGAATAAAACGTTCTGTGTTCGGTTTTGGTCACCTTACTTCAGGAATGACATACTTGGGTTGGAGGCAGTACAGGGATGATTCACCCAGGCTGATCCCAAGGGATGAAGGGGTTGTCTCCTGAATGCTGGTTCCATTGGAGTTTAGAAGAATGAGATGTAATCATAGAATCTCTGCAGTGCAGAAGGCCATTCGGCCTGTTGAGTCTGCACCAACCCTCTCAAAGAGCACCCTACCTAAGTCCATTCCCCCGTCCTATGTCCGTAAACCCACCTAACCTACACATCCCTGGACACTAAGGGGCAATTTATCACGGCCAATCCACCTAACCTGCACATCTTTGGACTGTGGGAAGAAACCGGAGCACCCGGAGGAAGGAACCACAAAGGCAATGCAAGGGGCAGCTGGAGGCTGCAAATTAATAAAATATTACGGCCTGAATTTTCAGGATGGTGGGCGTTTCCAGAGAGTTGGCAGGGGAGCAGATCCCTACCAACCCCAACATTCCCACGGCCACTCCATGCTCTAATGAGCATTGACTCGAAACCGGTGGGACCTCTATCCTCAGCGATTGGCCGACAGCTCTCCAGCCCATCCAGGCACAGCACCGGAAGAGGTATTGCAGTGCATGCCTGTGATTGGGTGCAGGGAGCCTCCAGTGTCAAGGTGAGTGGCAGGGGTCCCAGGGAGCGGCGGGTAAGGGAAGAGTTAGGGAGTCGCAAGGAGGGGTGGGGGGACCTCGATGCCAGGGGGTGGCGGGGGGATGGGAGAGAGAGTGATCAGGAGGTCTCTGGTCTACCAGGGCGCTCCCAGTCTGAAGGGGCCTTCCAATGGAGGGGCCTTCCTGCCCAAGATTGAGAATGAGAACTTCCTCTATTTCCCACCCTCAGTCATCGCACAGCCAACAGCCTGCAAATTGAGGATGGGCAGGCAAAAGGCCCATAAATGGCTACTTAAGGGCCTTAATTAGGAACCCTCTGTCTGTGAGTTTTTGTCCGTGATTCCAGAAGAAAAGAAGCCACTTTACAGTTTTCGAAATCCCACACCTCATTAACAATCAACGTGGGAACACAGTCCAACTTCAAAGGGAGATACAAATAAAGGCTTTTGTACTTGATAACGCAGGTTTTTCCGTGGCGTTGGAACAAAGACCTTTCAAGCATTCCTTTTAACCCATAATGGCAGCGACATTTGGCAATCCTGGAGACCTAGCCTACTTGCAGACACTGGATCCTTTGCTGAAGACCTGGTGGAGAGCGTTGGTCACGTAAGCCAAGCCTCTGGCTTGTTGGGCATGTTAATAATGACGTGTTGAGGGCAGCACGGTGGTTAGCACTGTTGCTTCACAGCTCCTGTGTCCCAGGTTCGATTCCCGTCTTGGGCCACTGTCTGTGCGGAGTCTGGACGTTCTCCCCGTGTCTGCTGGGGTTACTCCAGGTGCTCCGGTTTCCTCCCACAGTCCAAAGATGTGCAGGTTAGGTGGATTGGCCATGCTAAATTGCCCTTAGTGTCCAAAAAAAAGGTTGGGTTGGGTCGGGTGGGGTTACTGGGTTACAGGGACAGGGTGGAGGTGTGGGCTTAAGTAGGGTGCTCTTTCCATAGGCCGGTGCAGACTCGATGGGCCGAATGGCGTCCTTCTGCACTGTAAATTCTATGATTCTATGAGCTGCATTGCCCTATCTGTTGCTTCAACACCTGCCTAGCAGGCCACACTGAAGATCTCTGGCCCCAGTTGGACACCTGACTCCTTCTACCCTGATTCTACTGGAAGTGCGATACCATCTCCTACAAAACTGATTCATCTCTACATGCCTTTCTTATCTTGTGAAGTCAACCAGGGAAAAGTGAATTTTACAACATCGGGATTCAGCTAGTCGATCTCTGCAAAGCATTACCTCATTGGACTTTGATCCTGGACTCTGGAATTCACGTGAACAAATATTTATTTTTCTCTTTGGTCTCTGTACTGTGAAACCTTTTCTCTATCCCTATCTTTACTGTACCAGTGCCAAGGGAAATTCTGAACCCTCCCTTCTGCATTTTGAATGTGTGCAATGAACTAACCCTTTGAGTTTGTCCAACCCCTGGTTTGCTGTGGAGTTATTAATAGAAATCTGATCACCCAAGATCTGAGGGGTTGGGAAGCACGCACTGCTTATTAAAAAGAAACAATTCACGGCAGCACGGTGGCGCAGTGGTTAGCACTGTTGCCTTACGGCGCTAAGGTCCCAGGTTCGATCCCGGCTCTGGTTCACTGTCTGCGTGGAGTTTGCACATTCTCCCCATGTTTGCATGAGTTTCGCCCCCACAACCCAAAGATGTGCAGGGTTGGTGGATTGGGTACTCGAAATTTATGAAAAAAAAGAAACAATTCAAGACACCTTACAGTGTTGTTTGAATGGCCTCCTCCCCTCCCCCCCCCCCCACACTCCTGGCAATAACACAAGTCCTGCAGAGAGCCAATGGCCTCTTTCTCCGCAAATAACCATTGTCTGATTCTACATAGGAATATTCTGGTAAATCGACACCACAGTCTCCATAGGCCTGCACGTTGTACCACATCAAGTACTGTTCCAATTCCTTTTTGAAAGTGTTTGATCTACTTCCACTGCCCTTTCAGGCAGCATACCAGGAACTAATTGCCATACCCGTTGGAGACAATGGGAGACAATGATAGCTGAGTGTTATTGCATCAAGACATGGCCCAGAATGGGCGGCATGGTGGCACAGTGGTCAGCACTCACAGCGCTCAGCACCCAGGTTTGATCCCGGCCCTGGGTCACTGTCCGTGTGGAGTTTACACATTCTCCCCGTGTCTGCGTGGGTTTCGCCCCCACAACCCAAAGATGTGCAGGGTAGGTGGATAGGCCCCGCTAAATTGCCCCTTAATTGGAAAAAAAATAATAATTGGGCACTTTAAATTTATTTTAAAAAACACATGTCCCAGACGGATTTGTTAGTTTCATCTTCCAGAAATATGGAATTCTGGATCATAACAACTCACTGTTGGGGTCAGGTTCCGACAGTTCGTTAACCCAGATGAGATCCCCCAATTTATTACTCTCCATCCCTTCTGCGGAATCTATCCCGGTACAAGCCAATTTAGCGTGGATTGGCCATGAAGGCTTCTCCCCACCACCTTTTCATGGGCAATTAGGGATGGACAATAAATGCTGGACTAGCCAGCGATGCCCGTATTCCATGAATCCTTGGTAATATCATTCTGGTAAATCTATCGTGTACCCACCCCGATGTCTTCAATATTTCTAAAGCTCTTTAGAATAACTTGCTTGCTTTGGTACTCTGTGCTTCTTATTTGTAAAGACAATGATGTTGTTTGCCCTTTCCTCTCGTCCCACTCAGCTTCGAAGATTTGTGGAAAAACAGCATCTGTGTTACTTTTTAATAACTATAAATTTTAGTAAATTATGGAGCGCTGGCTCCACCTGGTGGGTTTATTGAGTATTGATCCTGCAGCACCATCATGCTCTTCAAATCGTAGAACCCCTACAAGTGCAGAAGGAGGCCATTTGGCCCATTGAGTCTTCACCGACCCTCTGAAAGAGCACCCAACCTAGGCCCACTCCCCTCCCTATCCCAATAAAGGTAGTCAAGAAGGCATACGGCATGCTTGCCTTCATTGGCTGGGTCATTGAATTGGCAAGTCATGTTGCAGCTGTATAGAACCTTAGTGAGGCCACACTTGGAGTATAGTGTTCAATTCTGGTCGCCACACTACCAGAAGGATGTGGAGGCTTTAGAGAGGGTGCAGAAGAGATTTACCAGAATGTTGCCTGGTATGGAGGGCATTAGCTATAAGGAGCGGTTGAATAAACTTGGTTTGTTCTCACTGGAACGAAGGAGGTTGAGGGGCGACCTGATAGAGGTATACAAAATTATGAGGGGCATAGACAGAGTGGATAGTCAGAGGCTTTTTACCAGGGTAGAGGGGTCAATTACTAGGGGGCATAGGTTTAAGGTGAGAGGGGCAAGGTTTAGAGGAGATGTACGAGGCAAGTTTTTTACACAGAGGGTAGTGGGTGCCTGGAACTCGCTACCGGAGGAGGTGGTGGAAGCAGGGACGATAGTGACGTTTAAGGGGCATCTTGACAAATACATGAACAGGATGGGAATAGAGGGATACGGACCTAGGAAGTGTAGAAGATTGTAGTCTAGACGGTCAGCATGGTCGGCACGGGCTTGGAGGGCCGAAGGGCCTGTTCCTGTGCTGTACATTTCTTTGTTCTATGGTGTGTCCCAGTCTTTCTGCAGTTATCCCTGTAGCTCAGCAATGACTGTTGGAACATTAAAGCATTCCTATCAACAAGTGGAGATTATTTAATATTCCATTAACCAGGACCTTGTTGACCAGTGGGACAGAGATAGTGATAAATAGGCTTAAGACGAACAAGACACGGGGAGAATGTGCAAACTCCACACGGACAGTGATCCGGGGCCGGGATCGAACCTGGGTCCTCGGCGCCTTGAGGCAGCAGTGCTAACCACTGCGCCACCGTGCCGCCTATTATTTGTTTATAATCAACCCGAGAAGCAATGGGCCCAACCATGGGGAATGTCGTCATGCACATAGCGTGGGAGGGGGCCATTCAGCCCATTGCGCCTGCGTCGGCCCTTCGAAAAGATGGCCAAAGGAGCCGATGCCACTCACCACATTGCGGTGTTCACAGACAGTATTCTTGTGCTCTCGGGGTTCGGAGGTTATTGTAGGATCGAGTGACCTGCTTTGGGTGTTGGATGATGAACTAAGTCCCATTAAGTCCAGCTCTCTTCTTCTGCATGGATATGGGAGCCCAATAACATCTCACATGCTCATGTCTTTGAGAATCGTGATATCAGGTCCCACATTAACCTCAATATCTCTCAGGCAGTGGGGTCGCCCCTCGCTTCTGTGCATTTACTGAAGCTCCGACAACTCACGAGGTGTCCCCCCCCGGCCCGGCTTCTTACCCTGTATCACAGCTATACTTGGCTTCCGGGTCGCAAGTGCACTCCAGCTGGGCTAATGGTGAGCTGGGATCCTCGTGATGCACTTCTCTGCCCCCCTCCCTCTACCTGCCCCGTGGGTGGCAATGCCAACTGATGGGGCCAAAGCAGCCGGTATGAATTTCCCTCATCCCAGTTCATGGCAGAGTCGAAGAGCCTTACAGCACAAAAGATGCCCTTGGGAGCCTGAGCCGGCCATCAAGCACCGATCTATCCCAATCCCGTTTTCCAGCACTTGCTCCGTATCCTTGTGCGCTGTGGCGTTCCGAGTGCTCGTCTAAATACTTCTTAAATGTTGTGGGGGTTCCCGCCTCTCCCACCCTTTCAGGCAGCGAGTTCCAGACTCCCACCACCTTCTGTATCACACATTTTCCTCACATCTCCTCTAAACCTCCTGCCCGTAAATCCATGCCCCCTAATTATTTGTTTTTTAAAATATTTTTATTCGGGTATTTGCAAGATTTTATAATAATAACAATAGCAGTTATATAAACATGATACAATAAACATTCCCCCCCCCATCGCAATCTTCACCCCCCCCCCAACCATAAAGCAACAGACTGCCCCCCCCCCCCCCCCCGCCAGAACTCCGCATCTGCTGACAGTTTAATTTTCCCCGAGAAAGTCGCCCAACGGCTGCCACCTCCGGGAGAACCCGAACATTGACCCTCTTAAGGCGAACTTTATTCTCTCGAGACTGAGGAACCCAGCCATGCCACTAACCCAGGTCTCCACACTCCGGGGGCTTCGAGTCCCTACATATTCAGAAGATCCGTCTCCGGGCTACCAGGGAGGCAAAGGCCAGGACATCGGCCTCTTTCGCCCCCTGAACTCCCGGCTCTTCCGACACTCCAAAGATCGCCACCTCCGGACTCGGCACCACCCGTGTTTTGAGCACCCTGGACATTGCCTTAGCGAAACCCTGCCAAAACCCTCGAACTACGGGCGTGCCCAAAACATGTGGACATGATTTGCACCTCGCACACCTGTCCTCTACCCCAAAAAACTTGCTCATCCGGGCCACCGACATGTGTGCCCGGTGGACACTTTCAATTGAATCAGGCTAAGCCTGGCACATAATGAGGATGTATTAACCCTGCTTGGGGCATCCGCCCATTGCCCCGCCTCTATCTCTCCTCCTAGCAACCCCACATCCAGCCTCCAAAGCGGACGTTGCCCTCTCTCCACACTTACCCATAGATCCACCCAATGCGGGGCATGATCCGACTCTGCGATTGCCGAGTACTCAGTATCTACCACCCCCGGTATTAGAGCCCTGCTCAGAACAAAACAGTCGATGCGAGAGTTACCTTGTGGACACGGGAAAAAAAAGAAAACTCCTTCGCCCTTGGCCGTGCAAACCTCCCTGGGTCTACTTCCCCCATCTGTTCCATAAACCCCTTCAATTCTTTTGCCGCAGCTGGCACCCTCCCTGTCCAGGATTTTGACCGGTCCAATTCTGGATCAATGACTGTATTAAAATCTCCTCCCATAATCAAGTTATGTGACTCAGTCTGGGATCTTACCTAACACCCGGCTCATAAATTCCACGTCGTCCCAATTTGGAGCATATATGTTCTCGAGTACCACCTGCACCCCCTCCAGCTTCCCACTCACCATTATGTACCCACTGAAGTGTTGGGTACTCTGATACACAGACAAACCAACACGGTTGCGAATGGTACAACGCAGTTTTATTTCAAATATCTATTTACACTGGTAAACTGTTTACTGAGGTTCGATCATGGCCCTTGATTCTGTGGACCTATTCCTAATTCTATCGTGTAGTAGCACTCAGCACATGGTGGCTGTCTGAGGGGCTTGTAATGAGCTCTGTGCCCTGAGCAGTCTCCTGCTCAAGTGCCCAGGAAGTGTCGTGTTCCCTGTTTTGTACTGTGTATGCTCTTGCCTCTGATTGGCTGTCGTGTTGTGTGTTGATTGGTCCGTTGATCTGTCCATCAGTATGTATGTATGTATGTGCTATGATGTTTACCTGAATATCATGACACCCACGATTCTCCCTGCCTCGAATGCCACTCCTATACTGATCGATATCGCTACCCCCCCTGGTCTTTGAGTCCAGCCCTGAGTGGAATACTTGGCCAATCCACCCCTTTCGCAATCTCGTCTGGTCTGTAACCTTTGGGTGTGTCGCTTGTAGCATTGCCACGTCCGCCTTCAGCCCCCTCAAACGCGCAAACACGCGAGCCCTCTTGACCGGCCCATTCACCCCTCAAATGTTCCACGTAATCAGCCTGGTCGGGGGTCTTCCCGTACCCCCCCCCCAACCCCCGCAGACTAGCCATCGCCCTTTTTAAGCCAGCCTCCAGCTCGCGTCCCCGGCCTCCTCGAGCACCCCCCCCCCCCTCGGGCATTCGCAGCTCCCCCCCCCCGCTCCCTCCCCCCCTGGTAACAGCACTAGAAACCCAACCCCCCATCTCAAGCTCTAGCTTAGCACCTGCTTGCCCCCCACTGTGCTTCCGTGAGTCAGCTGACTAAGCTGACTTGCTAGCTCCCACCCATGGCACCAAACAGTCTGCCTCCCCATTGTTCTCTCCCCTCTCCCCCCCACTTGGACAAACATATTCAAAGCATCACATTCCCCAGTAAACAAACATCAGAAAAAAACAGCGAAAAAACAGCCACAGAAAACACCACCCCAGGAACCACTCCCCCTCCACCCAGCTCCCAGTAAGACAAAGTTAACTTTAGCCATCAAAACAGCCCCTTATTGCACATAACACTACTTATTCAAACCAGCACAAAAGTGATTGTCAACAAATCTCCACTACAGTACCTTCAGTGTCTTTAGCTCGCCTCCAGTCTTTTTTCCTTGATGAAAGTCCATACTTTGTCTGGTGTTTCGAAGTAGAAGTCCCCTTCCTGATGTGTGACCCACAGACGGGCTGGGTACAACATCCCGAACTTCACCCCCTTCTTAAAGAGGGCCGTTTTTGCCCGATTAAACCCAGCTCGTCTCTTGGACAAATCCGCGCCCGGGTCCTGATAAATGCGCAGCTCACAATTCCCCAACTTGCTGCTCCGTTCCTTCTTGGCCCACCGCAGAACGTGTTCCTTGTCCAGGAATCGGTGAAAGCGTACCACCATCGCCCTCGGCGGCTCGGGGCTTCTTCGCGAGGGCTCTGTGCGCTCCATCCACCTCCAGGGGCCGAGGGAACGCCTCAGCCCCCATCAACTTCTCCAACATGTCCGACACACAAGCCCTCGCATCCGATCCCTCGCTGCCTTCAGGGAGGCCGACGATTCTCAGATTCTGCCTCCCGGACCTCCTGCTTCTCCTGCATTCTTTTCTGGCGGTCATTCATCATCTCCACTTAGGTCTCCAGCACGGTTATGTATTCCTCGTGCTCGGACACCTTTTTCTCCACCTCCTGGATCGCACGTCCGTCTCTGCACCACGATTCTGCACCACCTGATCAATCGAAGCCTTGATCGGGTCCAGCGTGTCCTTCTTAAGCTTGGCGAAGCAATCTTCAGAAAACTTCCCCAGCTGCTCCGTCGACCACTGTGCCGTCTCCCCGCGGCCTTGCCTCTCCGCCATGCTTTCCCGCGTTGCCACCTCTGCTCGCGTCTTCCTTGTAGGACTTTGTCTTCTCACATGGCCACTTCTGGTCCAATTGTCCATACACCGGAGGGGGATTTCTCCTCACTGTCTCACTCTTCACCAATGTATCCAATAAAATCCGGGGAAAAAGGTCCAAAAGTCCGTCACAGGCGGGAGCTATCAAATGTGCGACCTACTCCTCCATGGCCGCCACCGGACGTCCCATGCCCCCTAAGTATTGACATTTCCAGTCCATCTTATTTAAATCCCTCAATTTTATACACCTCGATCAGGGCAGCACAGTAGCATTGTGGATAGCACAAATGCTTCACAGCTCCAGGGTCCCAGGTTCGATTCCGGCTTGGGTCACTGTCTGTGCGGAGTCTGCACATCCTCCCCGTGTGGGCGTGGGTTTCCTCCGGGTGCTCCGGTTTCCTCCCACAGTCCAAAGATGTGTAGGTTAGGTGGATTGGCCATGCTAAATTGTTCCTTAATGTTCAAAATTGCCCTTAAGTGTTGGGTGGGGTTCTTAGGTTATGGGGATAGGGTGGAGGTGTTGACCTTGGGTAGGGTGCTCTTTCCAAGAGCCGGTGCTGACTCGATGGGCCAAATGGCCTCCTTCTGCACTATAAATTCTATGATCAGGTCCCCTCTCAGCTTTCTCTGCTGTGAGGAAAACAACGTCAGCCTAGCCAGACTCTCATAGCTGGAACAATCCAATCCCAGGCAGCATCCTGGTGAATCTCCTCTGCACCCTTTCCAGTACAATCACATCGTTCCTATAGTGTGGTGACCAGAGCCGGACACAGTACTCCAGCTGTGGCCTAACGACATGCTCCATCACATCTTCCCAGCCCCTATATTCAATGCCTTCATTAATAAAGGCAAGTATCCCATAAGCCTTCTTAACCTGTTGCGTTCAGGGAGCGATGATCCACCTGGCCCTTTGTGCTTCAGAGTAGCCTGCAGTTGTTTATATTCCCCCGCCTTGCTCGTCCTCCCAAACTGCATCACCTCACCCGCTTTCAGGGTTAAATTCTATAATAATAATAATCTTTATTGTCACAAGTAGGCTTACATTAACACTGCAGTGAAGTTACTGTGAAAATCCCCGAGCCGCCACATTCCGGCGCCTGTTCGGGTACGCAGAGGGAGAATTCAGAATGTCCAATTCACCTAACAGCGCGTCTTTCGAGACTCGATGGGCCGAATGGCCTCCTTCTGCACTGTACATTCTATGAAATCTATGACTTGTGGGAGGAAACCGGAGCACCCGGAGGAAACCCACGCAGACGCGGGGAGAACGTGCAGACTCCGCACAGACAGTGACCCAAGCCGGTAATCTATCCTGGGACCCTGGAGCTGTGAAGCAACAGTGCTAACTGTCATGATATGCAGACATGCAGATAATGATATACAGACAGCTAATGGACACAGAACAGGACATGACCAATGAGCAGGCAGGACACTCAGGGGTGGGATCTGACTATAAAAGGCACGAGGCACTCACTCTCCGCCTCTTTCCACTGATGAACATCTAGAGAGTGAGTCAGGGTGTATGTACAGTATCACACCTTCAGCATGTGGCTAAGAGCTAGTCTGGTTCAGTCAGACAGAGTAACCACACTTGGGTTAGCAGAGAGTCAAGCTCATAGAGAACTGTGCTAACTGGTTCAAAAAATCAGATTGAACTAACTTCAAGGTCTGGAGTATCTTTTGGTTAAAGCTGCATCCAGTTGCAGCCTGTGTTATCCCAGAGTACATAACACGACACTAACCACTGCGCTACCGTGCCGCCCGCAAATTCTATTTGCCATTGTTGTGCCCATCTGGCCAGCCCATTTGTATCGCTCTGAGAATCAAAGAATCCCTACAGTGTAGAAAGAGGCCTTTTGGCCCATCGAGTCTGCACCAACCCTCTGAAAGAGCACCCAATCCTGTTCAGGGAGTCCGGGTTTCTGACAAGTCCTGTCCATCTCAGCTAATACGAGATCATCAGGACTTCTATGCTTGTATCTGTGTCTTGGAGGACACTTATGTTTGTCCATTAGTGCCCAATTCCTTTTTTTCCAATTAAGGGGCAATTTAGCGTGGCCAATCCATCTACCCTGCACATCTTTGGGTTGTGGGGGTGAGACCCATGCAGACACTGGGAGAATGCGCAAACTCCAGATTGAGACCCAGAGCCGGGATCGAACCTGGGACCTCGGCGCTATGAGGCAGCAGTGCTAACCACTGCGCCACCGTACTGCCCGTGATTAGCTTTCCTAACGACTCATCCGACGTCCAATTGCTCCGCTGACCAATAGGAGGCGGCGGGGGCGGTATCTCTGGCGCTGGGACTGTTGGGGTTCGGGGCCGGTGACGGACACAGAGAGCGGCCGAGTGACGTTTGCGAGAGGGATGGGAGTGGCGGGTCACGATGCTGGCAGTCAGCACCAGTTCACTAGCTGCCACAAGTACTTCAATGCCTACACCATCACGGAGAGGAGGAAGTGATTGCTACACGAGCAGGAATTGCAGCAATTTGTTTGTTCTTCAAACTGAAATGCAAGGAGACGGCACTAGCAGCAATCACAGAAAAGGAATTGTGTGTGGTTTTCCTCTGGGACAGGGAAGTGGAATTTAAGCACCAGCATGTGAAATCTGTGTGAAACATAGAGTTTACAGTGCAGAAGGAGGCCATTCGGCCCATCGGGTCTGCACCAGCCCTTGGAAAGAGCGCCCCACTTCAGCCCCCGCCTCCCCGTAACCCAGTAGCCCCACCCAACCTTTTTGGCCACGAAGGGCAATTTAGCGTGGCCAATCCACCTAACCTGCACGTCTTTGGACTGTGGGAGGAAACCGGAGCACCCAGAGGAAACCCACGCACACACGGGGAGAACGTGCAGACTCCGCACAGACTGTGACCCAAGCTGGAATCGAACCTGGGACCCTGGAGCTGTGAAGCAACAGTGCTAACTACTGTGCTACCCCTTGTTTGAAACCTTTGCAATCGTGTCACTATAATGGTGTATGATAACTATCAGTCTTAAAACTCATGAGGCACCATGTGCTGTTTTAAAAATAAGAGAATGCCATCCGCCTGCATGTCCTCCCGGGCAGTACACAGGCCCGGTGCCCAGCTGGGCAGTGTCACCTCCTGATGTCGGCCCGCGATCTCAGTACCATCTCCTCCTGACATCAGCGTGCTGTCCCAGGACCAAATTCCTTTTTATAGCAAACAACAAGAGCATGTGAGGAACTGAAGATGTATCAGTTCGTCATAAGGAAGAGGACCTGAGACACAAACAGGCCAGGATCTCACAACTGAATCTGCTGGAGAGAGCTGCTCAGGAGAATCCACAGCAGTGCTGGTCACCTCCCGGGCCTCTGATGAACAACCCATTAAGAAGCTGAAATCGGAAATAAAGCAGTACAAAGATGATGTCTTGAGGTGTGGCTTTGTTAATGGTGCCAATGCAAATCAGGATGCAAAGCCCATGTGTGCTATGTGCAGGGAAGTACTGACAAATGAAAGATTAAACCCTCAAAAGTTCAAAAGCATTTGAAGACTAAAAATTGCGAGTTCAAGGACAAACCTCTTGATTTTTTCAAAGGCTGAAGCGAGGAATAAATGAAAGTTAAAGTTGGAAAAACAATAGGAGCCCATATTTCCTGGGCACAGTTGTTAGCACAGCTGCCTCAGTGCCAGGGACCCTGGTTCTGTGTGGGGTTTGCACATTTTCCTCGTATCTGCGTGGGTTTCCTCTGGTTCCTCCCTGTTGCTCCCGTTATTTACAAACCACAAGCACATTTCGTGTGTTGACCAAATGACCACACAACCAGTATGTTAGTTCAAAGGACAGTTTATTATTGAACACAAGACTTATCTCTATGTGCAATGATACACGCGGCTACGCATTAAACTACACCTATCAACTAAGATGACTTTGACCTAACTTCTGGGTGACCGGCTCTGTGCGGGTAGATAAGGCCTTTACCCGAGTGCCCACGTGTGTCGGCTGGAAATCGTCAGGTTTGTCGCGGCTGCGGCTCGTCCCTCGGGTAGCGATCGCGGTCTTGAAATTGGCTGGTCGTTATGCTGCAGTTGGTGTGGGCACAGGCCGGTCCCAAAAGAGATCCGATACCTAGTGCGCAGGCCCGCTTATCCTTCTTCTTTCACGCCCTTTTGGGCGGTGCTAACTCAGGATCCAATGGATCGATAGGGTCTCAATCACTCTGATCGATACCGGCCAATTAGGGGTGGGTACCTTGATGGCTGGGCGGGTCCTAGTTATTGTTCCAAGTGCATATGCCTTCCCATATAAGGGGAGGTGGCGCCGGGGAGTCTGCTACTGTTGCTATTCCTTAATTTGAGTCTATTGTCCTGGGGAAATCGGTGATTGATCTTTGACAGGTGCAAGTTTCAGTTCGGTCTGGTTTTCCTTTGCTCAATACACAGGGGCAGTGTACTGTCTGTGTCCCGACTTGACCACAATTCCCATTATCCTTTGCGGGCGGCCATTTTAGATGGCCACATCCCACAGTCCAAAGATGTGCAGGTTAGGTGTATTGGCTATGATCAATTGCACCTTCGTGTCCAAGTAAGTCGTCCCCCCCACAAGTATCCAAAGCGGTATACTTGTTTCTCAGGGGAACGACCGCAGGGGATCTCTGCACTGACTGCTTTTTCCCAGTCCCTCTTACAGTTACCCACCTATCTCCAATCTTTGGTGTAACTAATTCCCTGAAGCTGCTATCTATGACCCCTTCTGCCTCCCGAATGATCCGAAGTTCTTCCAACTCCAGCTCCAGTTCCCTAACTCGGTCTTGGAGGAGCTGGAGATGGCAGCACTTCCTGCAGGTAAAATCAGCAGGGACACTAACTGCATCCCTCACCTCAAACATCCTGCAGGAGGAACATTGCACTCCCTTCCCTGCCATCCCTCTAACTTTCTACCAAGATCTGGCTATTGCAGCAGGGGCATGGGAACCTGGATTGTAGTTTTAGGGTAAGGGAGAATGAGAGTATAGAGGTCAGGAGCACAAATTTGACGTCGCAGGAGGGGGCCAGTGTTCAGGTAGGTGGTTTGAAGTGTGTCTACTTCAATGCCAGGAGTATACGAAACAAGGTAGGGGAACTGGCAGCATGGGTTGGTACCTGGGACTTCGATGTTGTGGCCATTTCGGAGACATGGATAGAGCAGGGACAGGAATGGATGTTGCAGGTTCCGGGGTTTAGGTGTTTTAGTAAGCTCAGAGAAGGAGGCAAAAGAGGGGGAGGTGTGGCGCTGCTAGTCAAGAGCAGTATTACGGTGGCGGAGAGGATGCTAGATGGGGACTCATCTTCAGAGGTAGTATGGGCTGAAGTTAGAAACAGGAAAGGAG
This sequence comes from Scyliorhinus torazame, assembly GCF_047496885.1. NCBI lineage: Eukaryota > Metazoa > Chordata > Chondrichthyes > Carcharhiniformes > Scyliorhinidae > Scyliorhinus > Scyliorhinus torazame. Next base: position 28,393,088 of record NC_092736.1, on the reverse strand, counting down.
AGGTCACCCTGTTGGGAGTTTTTTTATAGGCCTCCTAATAGTTCTAGGGATGTAGAGGAAAGGATGGCGAAGATGATTCTGGATAAGAGCGAAAGTAACAGGGTAGTTATTATGGGAGACTTTAACTTTCCAAATATTGACTGGAAAAGATATAGTTCGAGTACATTAGATGGGTCGTTTTTTTGTACAGTGTGTGCAGGAGGGTTTCCTGAAACAATATGTTGACAGGCCAACTAGAGGCGAGGCCACGTTGGATTTGGTTTTGGGTAATGAACCAGGCGTTGGATTTGGAGGTAGGAGAGCACTTTGGGGACAGTGACCACAATTCGGTGACGTTTACGTTAATGATGGAAAGGGATAAGTATACACCGCAGGGCAAGAGTTATAGCTGGGGGAAGGGCAATTATGATGCCATTAGACGTGACTTGGGGGGGTACAAGGTGGAGAAGTAGGCTGCAAGTGTTGGGCACACTGGATAAGTGGGGCTTGTTCAAGGATCAGCTACTGCGTGTTCTTGATAAGTATGTACCGGTCAGGCAGGGAGGAAGGCGTCGAGCGAGGGAACCGTGGTTTACCAAGGAAGTGGAATCTCTTGTTAAGAGGAAGAAGGAGGCCTATGTGAAGATGAGGTGTGAAGTTTCAGTTGGGGCGATGGATAGTTACAAGGTAGCGAGGAAGGATCTAAAGAGAGAGCTAAGACGAGCAAGGAGGGGACATGAGAAGTATTTGGCAGGAAGGATCAAGGAAAACCCAAAAGCTTTCTATAGGTATGTCAGGAATAAGCGAATGACTAGGGAAAGAGTAGGACCAGTCAAGGACAGGGATGGGAAATTGTGTGTGGAGTCTGAAGAGATAGGCGAGATACTAAATGAATATTTTTCGTCAGTATTCACTCAGGAAAAAGATAATGTTGTGGAGGAGAATGCTGAGCCCCAGGCTAATAGAATAGATGGCATTGAGGTACGTAGGGAAGAGGTGTTGGCAATTCTGGACAGGCTGAAAATAGATAAGTCCCCGGGACCTGATGGGATTTATCCTAGGATTCTCTGGGAGGCCAGGGAAGAGATTGCTGGACCTTTGGCTTTGATTTTTATGTCATCATTGGCTACAGGAATAGTGCCAGAGGACTGGAGGACAGCAAATGTGGTCCCTTTGTTCAAAAAGGGGAGCAGAGACAACCCCGGCAACTATAGACCGGTGAGCCTCACGTCTGTAGTGGGTAAAGTCTTGGAGGGGATTATAAGAGACAAGATTTATAATCATCTAGATAGGAATATGATCAGGGATAGTCAACATGGCTTTGTGAAGGGTAGGGCATGCCTCACAAACCTTAGAGTTCTTTGAGAAGGTGACTGAACAGGTAGATGAGGGTAGAGCAGTTGATGTGGTGTATATGGATTTCAGCAATGTGTTTGATAAGGTTCCCCACGGTAGGCTATTGCAGAAAATAAGGAGGCTGGGGATTGAGGGTGATTTAGAGATGTGGATCAGAAATTGGCTAGCTGAAAGAAGACAGAGGGTGGTGGTTGATGGGAAATGTTCAGAATGGAGTACAGTCACAAGTGGAGCACCACAAGGATCTGTTCTGGGGCCGTTGCTGTTTGTCATTTTTATCAATGACCTAGAGGAAGGCGCAGAAGGGTGGGTGAGTAAATTTGCAGACGATACTAAAGTCGGTGGTGTTGTCGATAGTGTGGAAGGATGTAGCAGGTTACAGAGGGATATAGATAAGCTGCAGAGCTGGGCTGAGAGGTGGCAAATGGAGTTTAATGTAGAGAAGTGTGAGGTGATTCACTTTGGAAGGAATAACAGGAATGCGGAATATTTGGCTAATGGTAAAGTTCTTAAAAGTGTGGATGAGCAGAGGGATCTAGGTGTCCACATAGATCCCTGAAAGTTGCCACACAGGTTGATAGGGTTGTGAAGAAGGCCTATGGAATGTTGGCCTTTATTGGTAGAGGGATTGAGTTCCGGAGTCAGGAGGTCATGTTGCAGCTGTACAGAACTCTGGTACGGCCGCATTTGGAGTATTGCGTACAGTTCTGGTCACCGCATTATAGGAAGGACGTGGAGGCTTTGGAGCGGGTGCAGAGGAGATTTACCAGGATGTTGCCTGGTATGGAGGGAAAATCTTATGAGGAAAGGCTGATGGACTTGAGGTTGTTTTCGTTGGAGAGGTGGTGGTTAAGAGGAGACTTAATAGAGGCATACAAAATGATCAGGGGGTTGGATAGGGTGGACAGTGAGAGCCTTCTCTCGCGGATGGAAATGGCTGGCACGAGGGGACATAGCTTTAAACTGAGGGGTAATAGATATAGGACAGAGGTCAGAGTTAGGTTATTTACGCAAAGAGTAGTGAGGCCGTGGAATGCCCTACCTGCTACAGTAGTGAACTCGCCAACATTGAGGGCATTTAAAAGTTTATTGGATAAACATATGGATGATAATGGCATAGTGTAGGTTAGATGGCTTTTGTTTTGGTGCAACATCGTGGGCCGAAGGGCCTGTACTGCGCTGTATTGTTCTAAACCTTTCTGACCCCGGTACGCAAGAGCAAGCTGTCCAAAGCCTTTGGGCTCCATAAGCCACATATCTGTGCACCATGAAATTCAAGGGACCATGTATGAAAGGGGAAAGCGGGCAGCATAATCAAAGACCTCCCACCCGGCTTACTCACTCATCCAACTTCTTCCATTGGGCAGGAGATGCAACAGTCTGAGAACACGCACGAACAGACTCAAAAACAGCTTCTTCCCCGCTGCTACCAGACTCCTAAATGACCCTCTTATGGACCGACCTCATTAACACTACACCCCTGAAATGAAATGAAAACCGCTTATTGTCACAAGTAGGCTTCAAATGAAGTTACTGTGAAAAGCCCCTAGTCGCCACATTCCGGCACCTGTTCGGGGAGGCTGGTACGGGAATTGAACCGTGCTGCTGGCCTGCCTTGGTCTGCTTTAAAAGCCAGCGATTTAGCCCAGTGTTAAACCAGCCCCTGTATGCTTCACCCGATGCCGGTGTTATGTAGTTACATTGCGTACCTTGTGTTGCCCTATGATGTATTTTCTTTTATTTCTTTTTATTTTCATGTACTTAATGATCTGTTGAGCTGCTCGCAGAAAAATACTTTTCACTGTACCTCAGTACACGTGACAATAAACAAAATCCAATCCAAAGGTTTAACCGGGAGTTAGCACTGCTGCCTACAGTGCTGAGGACCCGGGTTCGATCCGGACCCGGGTACTCCGCATGGAGTTTGCACATTCTCCCTGTCTGCGTGGGTCTCACTCCCACAACCCAAAGATGTGCAGGGATTGGCCACGCTAAATTGCCCCTTAATTGGACAAAATAATTGGGTACTCTTAAATTTTTTTTTAAATGAAAGATTTTACTGCCATTTCCAATGCAGACACAGAACAGTGCAGGAATTTGAGTTAACGTTTCCCCCCCAAGTAAGAGTTCCTCACCTCAATAAGCAACAATAACCTGATTGATGTACAGGGGAAAAAGAACAATACCTCCCCTGCGATAGTTCGAGATTTAGAAATAAGTCACAAATCACGTAACTGGTTTTGATCGGCGAGCCATCAGTTCATGTCAAGCCTATAGAAACTCCGTTCCTCGCTTCACAGGAACATCCAGTCACCGTGATCAATAAAGTGGAAGATTAATAAAAGACAAACTAGAAAGGCACTTTTGTCTTTTTTTAATGATAGAACATTGTAGTACAAATAAACTTTAGACTCTTGGACTCCTGAAGGCCATTCCTACGGAAGGCTGTGTGACCTGCAGATTGGACAAGTTGCCAAAGTCCTGCAAAACAGAGGGGGAAACACATTAAGCCCAAGGTGGAGAGAATCCAGACAACAAACAGGTTAGTCAAGCAGCACTTCTGGGCCAGTAAGACAATCTTTACTGGGTCAACAATGCTGTATGGCAAGGACCTGAATTCAATGAATTCTGTTGGTGAACAGTTAAAAATAGACAAATTATTGCATCGACAATGAAGTTAAAAGACCAATTAATTCTGTCCACTCCAGTCCCAGAAAGAGTCAAGTCATTAAAAAATTCTGTTCATGGGGATGTGGGCTTCACTGTCGAGGGCAGCATTTGTTGTGGTGGTAAACTGCCTTCTTGAACCGCCGCAACCCATATAGTGTAAATCTTTATTTTCACAAGTCGGATTACATTAACACTGCAATGAAGTTACTGTGAAAATTCCCCAGTCACCACATTCCGGCGCCTGTTCGGGTACACTGAGGGAGAATTCAGAAAGTCCAATTCACCTCACAGCAAGTCTTTCGGGACTTGTGGGAGGAAACCCACGCAGACACGGGGAGAACGTGCAGACTCCGCACAGACAGTGACCCAAGCTGGGAATTGAACCCAGGACCCTGGCGCTGTGCAGCCACAGTGCTAACCACTGTGCTACTGCGCCGCCCGATTTTGACCTAGCGAGTTATATACAGGCAAATCCTATATTTTAGGGAATAGGCCGAGTTAATCCCTTAAGAAAGGATTTTCTTTAAAACGGGTATTATTCACCCCGAATGGACCATCAGCCCCTCATTCTGGTATATGAATGTGGACACATTGGCCAATTATAGAACATAGAACATTCAGTGCAGAAGGAGGCCATTCAGCCCATCGAGTCTGCACCAACCCACTTCAGTCCTCACTTCCACCCTTTCCCCGTAACCCAATAACCCCATCTAACCTATTTTTGTCACTAAGGGCAATTTATCATGGCCAATCCACCTAACCTGCACGCCTTTGGACTGTGGGAGGAAACTGGAGCACCCGGAGGAAACCCACACAGACACAGGGAGAACGTGCAGACTCCACACAGATCCAGCTGGGGAGACACGAGTTGGAGAAGTTAACGTATCTCCTTCTCCCCCTCCCCCACTCTAAACAATAAATAAAGTAACTGAAAGGGAAGAGTTTGGATCTCAATGTGACTGGCTGTGGGAGCCGTGTCTCCCGTAGCTGTTGCTGCCCCGGTCCCAGGGATAGCTGTCTCCCCTAGAGCTGTAGCCTCCCAACGCTTTCTCTGCGTGGTCCACCCGGCTCTGCTACCTGTTGAGGGATTTTCCGTTCCATCCCCTCCGACCCATCCCTATTGTCCTCCGGGTTTCCAACAGTGGCGAAGCTGAAACAGTGGGCTGCCATGACGATGACCTCCTTAAAAGTCAACTCTCTGTTTTTTCCTCCACAAATTACTGAACAGGGAAGCTTGTTCAAGTGGTTGAGGGGAGCAGCCAGTGCCAACTGCCAGTTTACAACCCAATCACTTTCATTCCATAAAGGCCTCATTTCTGGTAAAATGGTACCCCATAAATACAGGATTTGCCTGTATTTAAAGTCGGGGTATCAGGCAGCCCAATGGCACGGTGGTTAATGCTGCCTCACAGCACCAAGTTCGATCCCAACCCCAGGGTCACTGTCAGTGTGGAGCTTGCACGTTCTCCCCGTTTCTGTGTGGGTCTCACTCCCCCACAACCCGAAAGGATGTGCAAGGTAGGTGATTGGCCGTACTAAATTGCCCCTTAATTGGAAAAAAAAAAGAATTGGATACTCTATTTAAAAAAATAAATTTAAGAGTACCCAATTCATTTTTTCCAATTAAGGGGCAATTTTAGCGTGCCCAATCCACCTACCCTGCACATCTTTGGGTTGTGGGGGCAAAACCCACGCAGACACAGGAGAATGTGCAAACTCCACACGGACAGTGACCCGGGGCCGGGATCGAACCTGGGACCTTGGCGCCGTGAGGCAGCAGTGCTAACCCACTGCGCCACCGTGCTGCCCTAATTATTATTATTTTAAAGTCAGGATGGTGAGTGACTTGGAGGGGAACTTGTAGGGGGTGGTGTCCCTGTGTATCTACTGCCTTTATCCTTCTAGATGGTAGTGGTCGTGGGTTTGGAAGATGCTATCGAAGGAACCTTGGTGAGTTGCTGCAGTGCATCTTGTAGATGGTACACCTGGCTGTCACTGTTCGCCGGTGGTGGAGAGATTGAACGTTTGTGGTGGATTGGAGGGTAGCAGTAAATTTTGATCTTGGGGCTTCTGTGCACACCATCCATCTGACGTGGGAGCAATTTTACAAAACCCAGCAGTTGGCTGAAAGTAGGTCCTAAAAACTACTGGTGTACCCTTAGTCCAGAATCAAATGTGGTCTTAATCCAAGCTGCAATGCAACCAGGAGATCCTTGATGGGTAAAGTTACGTGATGTTGGCAATGCCTCCATTTGAGGGAGTCGGAGTGAGATGGTAGGGCTTGTACCACAGGATTGAGCTACAGTGGAAGTACGGCTTGTGCATCCATTCTGGGATCAGATTTGGAAACGCAAATCAACCCCCAAAATCTTGACCAAGCCTGCCTTACTTCACCGTCTATCTGCATCCCAACTTAGGACTGGTTGGATACTGGACCACTTGCCCTCTAGAGCCCTAGATGACACTCAAACGTGGCTAGTTCCGCCAGTGTATGCAATCTGAAAACTAATCAATCATCCATCAACTTACAGCGGGACGTCACAGACACCATCAAAGATAAGAAAACATTAGACGTTAAAGCTTACGGGGAGTGTCAGGTATTGTGTGGGGGGGTGGGGTGTCTATAAAGAGATGGGCAAATAGGATAGAAAATGGGCTAATCTCAGGTTAGGTGCCTTTTTATAACATCTTCCCACCTGGAAGTCAGTTTTGGGAAGCAAGCTGCACCACAATAGGCGGCACAACGCCAGGAACCTGGGTCCAATTCTAGCCTCGGGTGACTGTCCGTGTCCAGTTTACACGTTTCCCCGTGTCTACGTGGGTTTCCTCCGGGTGCTCCGGTTTCCTCCCACAGTCCAAAGAAGTGCAGGTTAGAAGGGGTTATGGGGATAAGTGGACCTAAGTAAGGTGCTCTTTCGGGGGTTGGTGCAGACACAATGGGCTGAATGGCCTCCTTCTGCATTGCAGGGATACTATGGATCACCGCCCTTTAATGAAAGTGTCCGTCTTCCGATGATAACTACAATAATCTCCCAGTATTGCTGGACTGAAGCATGATGCACTATTGTTATAATATAAAAGCGTTCAGTTTCTTTGTAAAATCTCGGTGAGACACAGGGTTTATGTTCGGCATGTCCAAGATCTGTCAAACGGCAGACTGGTTCTGGGTGCACGAGCACAATGTTAATGCGCTACACTGCAGTGACATGATTGGAGACACATCAAAATGCAAACGGTACCAGCATGGACTACTCAGCTTCCCTCTCACCACCTAACTGGAGAAAGACGGAAGTCGCACACGTGCAAATTCCCCCCACAAGAATGATACAGCAGTCAGCACGCCCTCATGTCACAACCTCCGAGAGCGTTTAAACAACGAGGACACATTTTTAACCTGGCGAGACCGCAACCTCCCCGTCACTCACCAGCAGCTTCAGCATCTCCTTGGTGTCTGGGTCCACCTCAATCATCTCCTGATCCAAAGCGGAAACCTGGAAAACACACGCAGAGACAGAGTTCAGCAAACGGAGCAGCCACTTCCCTCGGCCAAACCACGGAGCACAATCTCCAGCGATGAGTCCTCAGCATGCAGCGCGGCTCAGTTGATGAGCGTACACGCCAGAGTTTGTGGGCTCAGGCCCCACCACTAAGTCAAGCGCACATACTTAAAGATGAAGCCATGGCCTGAAATGGCAGCTCAAGCTCAGATAAACGGGACCATGACAGCATGACTGAAACACGGGGGGGGTCCAACCATCCAGTCACTTACTTGGATCTTGGCAATGGGATCTTCCTGTGAAGAACTAGAGAACCAGTAACTGCACTACAAAGCAAGTGATTGAACACAAATATCAATCACAAAAGCCCTTTCAATAGCCTGTAGGTGTGGAAGAAACTATACGAGTTCTCCTTTCTTCCAAGGACACCTGGTTGTGAAGTAACCCCATCGACCAGAGACACTGAAAACACTTTCCCCATCAGCTCACCGCCCAGGAAAGTAACGGGCAAATTGGATTAAGCTTCTAGTCACTGGTAACAGCAACAGGACCTGAATCCAGTCAGACTTCAACCAATTATGACTCAACTATTGGAAACCCTTACCAAAGATGAACAATTGACACATTCACATGTGGACAAGATCAAACAGGCCAATAAAGTTATAAATACAAAACAAACTTTTAGTTTAAATCAATACAGAGCACAATGTCTGGAAATAAATTAACCAGCATTTCAGATTGAGCAGTTCCACGTGTACTGTGTTGTGGCGGACACATCATTATCAATGAAGTCAGAGGTAAAGTGGGATCGAGCGAATATATTTCGAGGCCAGACCAGACCTTCAGTGTCCTAAAGTCCTGGAACAGTGCTAAAGATCTACTCAATGTTTCCTGTCAAGAACTCGTAATCGAATAGCGTTGTGTTTTGCTGTCCCCCCCCCCCCGCCCTTTATTTGTTCTGGGGGGGTGGGGGGGCATCGCTGGCTGTGCCAGCATTTATTGCCCATCCCTGAGGGCATGTAAGAGTCAACTACGTTGCTGTGGGTCTTGAGTCACATGTAGGCCAGACCAGGTAAAGACGGCAGATTTCCCTCCCTGAAGGACATTAGAAAACTAGGTGGGTTTTTACGACAATTGACAATCGGTTTCATGGTCATCATTAGACCTTTAATTCCAGATTTTTATTGAATTCAACATTTATTGAATTGGAGCAACACCATAAAGCTTTGGACACGGCCTGCACTGGAACGGCCCACAAGGCTGGGAAAACTGTTCCGCATCATGAAAAAGCAAACATATATATCGCACAATTGACAGAGACAAATGGTAACTATTTGGGTTGAGATCATGTTGAGACGGCCCCTGTACTTTATTAGTGGAGATCATGTGTACTTAACCAACAAACACTTGTTCAACTCCGGCCCGAAACGAGGAAGACTTCTCGACAATCAATTGGAGGTTCCAGCAGACATGGAACAGGTAGCGTCCAAACTCAAACCGTACTGAATAGGCGGCTGAAAGAGGCCACGCAACTGAAGCGAGTGTGCATGTGAGGGCGGAGGAGCAATATGATATTGCACAGCCCCAAGATGAAGGACAGCTGTCTCAATTCATTCTTCATGCTATAACTGTCTTCCCAGAAGATGCTGCTGCATCAGTGTGCTGATAAATCTGGCAGCATGAGCTCAAGTGGAGCTGAAGGATCTTCTAAATCGGAATCTAAATTATGATCCAAGCTCAGAAGCAGAACGATTCACTTTATTCCAAATCTTTTGACAACTACCCTGACCGTTTGTTCCAGGATTTCGTCTAACTTCAAAGATTCCCAATCTTGCTACTTCAATACAAAGCCCAGGTCCCCAAAACATTCAAAATGTGACATCAGGGCTTCTTAAATCCAGCAGTGAGAGATTGAAGAGATACCCACCTCTGGAACATAGTTATCCCTCCTCTCCCGCTCTTCTTCCTGCAGTTTGATGGAGATGCCTCGGACAGGCCCACGCTGAATTCGCTTCATTAAGTGTGTCACATACCTGGGTAAATTAAACACCAGTTATTGGACATTTTCATTGCTGTATCCAACTCTCTACCCACACACAGGACTAGGTGATAGCAAACTACTAGATGAATTGACACCGGCTTCCAAACAAGCTGCTCATTCTAATTTGCGGAATTCTCAAGCTCTAATAGTAAGCTTGAGGTTACCCCATCTCTGGATCTGTAAAGATTTAATCACCTGCTAATGCTCGTATTCCAAGCAGTGTCTGGCATCTTTGAATCTGTCTATATATGTTTCTGAAACATACCTCTTCATTCACCTGAGGAAGGAGCAGCGCTCCGAAAGCTAGTGACATCGAAACAAACCTGTTGGACTTTAACCTGGTGTTGTAAGACTTCTTACAAGTCTTAGTAAGGAGAGAGCTCCTCTTCCAGCTGGCAACCAAACTGGATATCCACAGTACATTTTGAATTTCAGACATTTGAAGCATTCGTTCTTGTTTCTTCCCCCACAATGCCTCATGCCCATACAACATGGCCACCAATACCCATCTGCACATGTGCACTTACATAGAAATCCACTGATATCACAGATTGGACCAGTCAGCAGCAAATGCAGCCTTGGTTAGAAGCACTGGAAAGTTAAACCAGGCACGACTATCTTCAAAATGACCTGCCTCATACATCCACCCCATCCCGACACCAACACAGGACCCATAGCCGAATCATTTTCCAGAATGCATTGCATTCACACATTAATAGCAACCATTTTGAACTATCAGAAGGCACCCATGCTGGCACAGTGGTTAGCACTGTTGCTTCACAGCACCAGGGACCTGGGTTCGATTCCCTGCTGGGTGACTGTGCGGAGTCTGTACATTCTCCCCGTGTCTGCGTGCGTTTCCTCCGGGTGCTCCGGTTTCCTCCCACAAGTCCTGAAAGGCGAATTAGACATTCTGAATTCTCCCTCGGTGTACCCGAACAGGTGCCGGAGTGTGGCGACCAGGGGCTTTTCACAGTAACTTCATTGCAGTGTTAATGTAAGCCTACTTGTGACAATAATAAAGATTATTATTGTAACAAGAAGCAGCCATTCAACACCACAACTTGATACAGCTGGGGTGAATTGGGGGCGGGGGGGGGGAAGAGAGAAAATAAGATTTCTTACCCTGCAATTTTGTTGCGAAGTTTCTTGCTGGGGATGATGGCAATCTCCTCGCAGACCCTCTTGTTGGTGTGGAAGTCATTGCCGAGGCGGGTGTAATATTTTTCGATGATCACTCGGGCGGCTTTCTTGACCGTCTTAGTCCTGACACGACCCTGAGCAGAAGAGAGAGTTATAAACAGCACCCCTCGTTCTGCAATTGTTATAATCCAACTGCAACCCAAAAGCAGGTTACAGAATAGGAACTATTCACTAATCTTTCCTGCATTAGTCCTAGGGCTAATAGAGCCGAGAATACATATGGTTTCTTCCCCCTAAAGCCCTGACTAACATCTATTCAACAGCTATAATCCGAAGACATTGGCTTCCTCAAAGGAGTTGGGCAACAGAACCCTAAATATATGACCCATCCACCACCACCTGTACATTAATTTTCATACTGAACACCCTTTGGATAAGAGTCGCAGGAGCCATTGTGCCCCGAGGTATGACCGATGTCAATAGCAACAGGAGTAGGCCATTCAGCCCCTCGAACCTGTCCTGCCATTCAATAAGATCACGGCTGATGCTGTGGCCTGCCAAGTGCCTGCCTTTGGCTCATATCCTTAATATTTTTACTTAACAAAAATCTATCTCAGATTTAAAATTAACTGTTCCAGCTTCAACTGCTGTTTGTGGGAGAGATTTCCAAACCTCGTACCAGCCTCCCCAAACAGGCGCCGGAATGTGGCGACTAGGGGCTTTCCACAGTAACGTCATTTGAAGCCGACTTGTGACAATAAGCGATTTTCATTTCTCGATCACCCTTTGAACGAAGAGATTCTTTCTAACATCTCTCCTGAATGGTCTGGACCATTCCCCCTAGTTTTAGAATCTCCAGCCAGTGGAAATAGTTAATCTTTATCCACCATGCCTTTCCATGGTAAGATCTTTAATACCACGATCAGAGATCACCCCTTGGCCTTCTAAATCCGAGCAAAAACCGGTCTAATTTGAGTATTCTGCCCCCCCCCCCATTCAGTAATCCAGCACAGTATAAAAACACAGATAGGCCTTTCGGTCCATCACACTTGTGCCAGCCACTTGGGCTATCCACTCCAGCTTCTTCCACACAGCTGCTAGTGTCTCCTTTACTCACCCACCCCTTTCAGGCAAATCAGATCAACTGCCCCGCATTTGTAAATGAAATACCTTCCCCTCTGCTGCAGGTTTATTTCAAACCTGGACATTGCCCAGGGAAACAGTTCCTCCTCCATTAAACCTTGCACCAAATCCCTGCTGCAGGGAGAATTCCAGGTTGCCCACAGGGGAGCAGCATGGGCATTTAAAGCTCCTCCAAGTGGGAGCCTTTTCCAGCTCGGACCCAGAGCCCAAAGGCCTGAAACCTCCACCCTCCCCCTTCATTTCCAGGCATCTCCTGTCCCCGGCGACGGGAGGGCTCGACAGTCACAGCCCCTCCCTCCATCTCCCGCTCCCCTCCCGCCTAATATCGGCGGATAAAGATGGCCGGGCGAGTTATCGGTCCGCCCGCGCCGCCGCTGGGAGCCGGGGCGGCCGCTGAGCGGGCGGATGAAAGCGGATTGTCCCCCGAGTACGGGCGCAGCGGACCCACCATCTTGGATGCCGACCCAGAAAAGAGAGCGGTGCCTGCTGGGAGCGGCTCTATGAGGACCCCACCAGGCCCCGGCTGCCCGGCGCATTGCCTGCTTCCAACTCCCAACCAGCTGCAGTCAATCCACCTCTGCCTGTCACCAGCAATGACCATTCCCCAGTCAAAGCAAAGCCCCAAACCCCTGCAGAAGAGTTCCACGGTTCACAAATAATATTATTGAGGTTTTTTAAACATAAATTGAGAGAACCCATTTTTTTCCAATTAAGGGGCAATTTAGCACGGCCAATCCACCTACCTTGCACATCTTTGGGATGTGGGGGCGAAACCCACGCAGACACGGGGAGAATGTGCAAACTCCACACAGACAGTGACCCAGAGCCGGGATTGAAACTGGGACCTCGGCGCCGTGAGGCAGCAATGCTAACCACTGCGCCACCGTGCTGCCCCTAATTTAGTTTTTTAAATGAATTTAAAGAGCCCAATTGTTTTCCCCAATTAAGGAACGATATAGCATGGCAAATCCACCTACCCTACACAGCTTTCTGGGTAGTGGGGGCGTGACCCACGCAGACACGGGGAGACTGCAAACTCCATACAATAGAACATTACAGCGCAATTCCCTCGATGTTGCCGACCTTTGAAACCACTCTAAAGCCCATCTACATTATTCCATTATCATCCATATGTTTATCCAATGTACATTTAAATGCCCTTAATATTGGCGAGTCCACTACTGTTGCAGGCAGGGCATCCCACGCTCTTACTACTCTCTGAGTAAAGACCCTACCTCTGACATCTGTCATATCTATCTCCCCTCAATTTAAAGCTATGTCCCCTCGTGCTAGACATCACCATCCGAGGAAAAAGGCTCTCACTGTCCACCATATCCAATCCTCTGATCATCTTGTATGCATCAATTAAGTCACTTCTTAACCTTCTCTCTAACGAAAACAGCTTCAAGTCCCTCAGCCTTTCCTCATAAGATCTTCCCTCCATACCAGGCAACATCCTGGTAAATCTCCTCTGCACCCTTTCCAATGCTTCCACATCCTTCCTATAATGCGGCGACCAGAACTGCACGCAATACTCCAAATGCGGCTGCACCAGAGTTTTGTACAGCTGCAACTTGACCTCATGGCTACGAAACTCAATCCCTCTACCAATAAAAGCTAACACACCGTACGCCTTCTTAACAACCCTATCAACCTGGGTGGCAACTTTCGGGGATCTATGTACATGGACACCGAGATCTATCTGCTCATCCACACTACCAAGAATCTTACCATTAGCCCAGTACTCTGTATTCCTGTTACTCCTTCCAAAATGAATCACCTCACACTTTTCTGTATTAAACGTCATTTGCCACTTCTTAGCCCAGCTCTGCAGCTTATCTATGTCCCTCTGTAACTTGTAACATCCTTCCGCACTGTCCACAACTCCACCGACTTTAGTGTCACCAGCAAATTTACTCACCCATCCTTCTACACCCTCCTCCAGGTCATTTAAAAAAATAACAAACAGCAGTGGCCCCAAAACAGATCCTTGTGGTACACCACTAGTAACTGAATCCAGGAAGAACATTTCCCATCAACCACCATCTTACAGCTAGCCAATTTCTGATCCAAACCGCTAAATCTCCCTGAATCCCATGCCACCGTATTTTCAGCAATAGCCTACCGTGGGGAACCTTATCAAACGCTTTACTGAAAGCCATATACACCACATCAACTGCTTTACCCTCGTCCACCAGTTTGGTCACCTTCTCAAAGAACTCAATAAGGTTTGTGAGGCACGACCTTCCCTTCACAAAACCGTGTTGACTATCCCTAATTAAATTATTCCTTTCTAGATGATTATAAATCCTATCTCTTATAATCCTTTCCAAGACTTTGCCCACAACAGACGTAAGGCTCACTGGTCTATAGTTACCTGGGTTGTCTCTACTCCACTTCTTGAACAAGGGGACAACATTTGCTATTCTCCAGTCTTCTGGCACTATTCCTGTAGACAATGACGACATAAAGATCAAAGCCAAAGGCTCTGCAATCTCCTCCCTAGCTTATCAGAGAATCCTAGGATAAATCCCATCCGGCCCAGGGGATTTATCTATTTTCACACTTTCCAGAATTGCTAACGCCTCCTCCTTATGAACCTCCAGCCCTTCTAGTCTAGTAGCCTGAATCTTAGTATTCTCCTCGACAACATTGTCTTTTCCCTGTGTGAATACTGACGAAAAATATTCATTTAATGCCTCTCCTATCTCCTCGGACTCCACGCACAACTTCTCACTACTGTCTTTGAATGGCCCTACTCTTACCCTAGTCATTCTTTTATTCCTGACATACCTATCAAAAGCTTCAGGGTTTTCCTTGATCCTACCTGCCAAGGACTTCTCATGTCCCCTCCTGGTTCTTCTTAGCTCTCTCTTTAGGTCCTTCCCAGCTAACTTGTAACTCTCGAGCGCGCTAACTGAACCTTCACATCTCATCTTTACATAAGCCTCCTTCTTCCTCTTGACAAATGATTCAACTACTTTAGTAAACCACGATTCCCTCGCTCGACCACTTCCTCCCTGCCTGACAGGTACATATTTATCAAGGACACGCAGTAGCTGTTCCTTGAACAAGCTCCACATTTCAATTGTGCCCATCCCCTGCAGTTTCCTTCCCCATCCTATGCAACCTAGTCTTGCCTAACCGCATCATAATTGCCTTTCCCCCAGATATAACTCTTGCCCTGCGGTATATACTTATCCCTTTCCATCGCTAAAATAAACGTAACCGAACTGTGGTCACTATCACCACAGTGCTCACCTACCTCCAAATCTAACACCTGTCCTGGTTCATTACCCAGTACCAAATCCAATACGGCCTCGCCTCTCGTTGGCCTATCTACATACTGTGTCAGGAAACCCTCCTGCACACATTGGACAAAAACGGACCCATCTAAAGTACTCGAACTATAGCGTTTCCAGTCAATATTTGGAAAGTTAAAGTCCCCCATAACAACTACCCTGTTACTTTCGCTCCTATCCAGAATCATCTTTGCAATCCTTTCCTCTACATCTCTGGAACTTTTTGGAGGCCTATAGAAAACTCAGGGTGACCTCTCCTTTCCTGTTTCTAACCTCAGCCCATACTACCTCAGTAGATGAGTCCTCATCAAACGTCCTATCTGCCACCGTAATACTGTCGTTGACTAACAATGCCACACCTCCCCCTCTTTTACCACCTTCCCTGAGCTTACTGAAACATCTAAACCCCGGAACCTGCAACAACCATTCCTGTCCCTGCTCTATCCATGTCTCCGAAATGGTCCCAGGTACCAACCCATGCCGCAAGTTCACCCACCTTATTCCGGATGCTCCTGGCGTTGAAGTAGACACACTTCAAACCACCTTCCTGCCTGCCGGTATACTCCTGCGACCTTGAAACCTTACTCATGACCTCACTACTCTCAACCTCCTGTACACTGGAGCTACAATTCAGGTTCTGCAGCCATCTGGGATGGCCACGTCCCGATTCCAAAATGGACACTTGCAAAGAATGCAGGGAAAATTGGGCAATACTAAGAAACAAGCAGGTGCAAGACCTGTCTGTTGATTAGAACCTTAAGCTCTCAGACAGGACAGAAACTGCTGAGCAATCTACATACTGAGCTGAGCAATGTCCCGAATCGTGGTACATTGGCACGACCATACAGACGCTGCGACAACAAATGAACAGACATCGCGTGACAATCACCAGGCAGGAATGTTCCCTTCCAGTCGGGGAACACTTCAGCAGTCAAGGGCATTCAGCCTCTGATCTCCGGGTATGCGTTCTCCAAGGCGGCCTTCAGGACACGCAACAATGCAGAATCTCCGGGGACAAAAGGGAAGCATTTAGATAAACAAAGTTAAGGCAGACACCCCGGCACCAGAAGAGACTAAAACAAAGCAGACCAACGGTCACCTAGGACACGCTCAGCAATCAGGGAACCACCGCTCTATTGGAGGAGGATCGATACAAATGATTGGGAAAGACCCAATTAATTGAGGCCAAGTTCAAGGCCCGCCCAAAAGCGCGCAAAGCCCTTTTTAGTATAAAAGGTATTCCCCAAGGGAGAATCTTTCTTCTTTGGCTTTGGCTCTCAGTGAAGAGAGAGACCAGCCGAGCAGCTACATCAGACCAAGTAAGTTCCAAGCCTACGCACGCTACGAGATAGACACTTCTAGTTGCTATCCTGCAAACAGCTCAACCCAGCAGCCTCCGAACCAAGCAACGGCCATTGTTCCTCTGACTGAGTGGGCACCCGAAGCTAAGTATAGGCTTTAGTAATAGCGATAGTTTAGTTTGTAGAGTTTATGCATGAGTAGATTTGACTGTGTTTAAATAAATGAGCATTGCTTTTGAACTTACTAACTGGTGTATCGAGTCTTTGATCAGCCAAAGTTAGCAACAGTTCCCATCCCCCAGCTGAATTAGTTTAAACCCTCCCGAAGAGCATTAGCACATTTCCCCCCCAGGATATTGGTACCCCTCTGGCCAATGTTGTGTACCTCATACGCTGCAGGAAAGGATGTCCTGAAGCGTGGTACATTGGCGAGACCATGCAGACGCTGCGACAACAAATGAACGGACATCGCGCGACAATCACCAGGCAGGAATGATCCCTTCCAGTCGGGGAACACTTCAGCAGTCAAGGGCATTCAGCCTCTGATCTCCGGGTAAGCGTTCTCCAAGGCAGCCTTCAAGACGCGCGACAACGCAGAATCGCCGAGCAGAAACTTATAGCCAAGTTCCACACACATGAGTGCGGCCTCAACCGGGACCTGGGATTCATGTCACATTACATTCATCCCCCACCAACTGGCCTGGGCTTGCGAAATCCTACCAACTGTCCTGGCTTCACAATTCACACCTCTTTAACCTGGGGTTACCCCTATCTCTGGATCTGTAAACACTTAATTAACTGCAAATGCTCGCATTCTAAACATTGTCTGGCATCTTTGAATTTGTCTACATATATGTTTCTGGAACATACCCCTTCATTCACCTGAGGAAGGAGCAGTGCTCTGAAAGCAAGTGTTTGAAACAAACCTGTTGGACTTTAACCTGGTGTTGAAAGACTTCTTTCTGTGCTTCTATCTGTGATAACCTTTGCCTCCCGAATGATCCAAAGTTCACCTAGCTCCAGCTCCAGTTCCCTAACGCAGTTTTTGAGGAGCTGGAGATGGGTGCACTTCCCACAGGTGAAATCAGCAGGGACATGGCGTCCCTCACCTCAAACATTCTGCAGGAGGAACATTGCACTGCCTTCCCTGCCATCCCCTCTAGATAACTTGCGGATAAAAAAAGAAAAAGAAAAAAAGAAATAAATTACCTGATATTCACTCAACCCCTCAGGTTAGAGGAGGTGGCTCTTCTCCCCCTTTTAAATCTCCGGCTCTTCTCCCCCTTTTAAATCTCCGGCTCCTCTCCCCCTTTTAAATCTCGGGCTCCTCTTCCGCTTTTAAATCTCGGGCTCCTCTCCCGCTTTAAAATCTCGGGCTCCTCTCCCGCTTTTAAATCTCCGGCTCCTCTCCCGCTTTTAAATCTCCGGCTCCTCTCCCGCTTTTAAATCTCCGGCTCCTCTCCCCCTTTTAAATCTCCGGCTCCTCTCCCTCTTTTAAATCTCCGGCTCCTCTCCCCCTTTTAAATCTCCGGCTCCTCTCCCACTTTTAAATCTCCGGCTCCTCTCCCCCTTTTAAATCTCCGGCTCCTCTCCCACTTTTAAATCTCCAGCTCCTCTCCCCCTTTTAAATCTCCGGCTCCTCTCCCGCTTTTAAATCTCCGGCTCCTCTCCCGCTTTTAAATCTCCGGCTCCTCTCCCCCTTTTAAATCTCCGGCTCCTCTCCCCCTTTTAAATCTCCGGCTCCTCTCCCGCTTTTAAATCTCCGGCTCCTCTCCCGCTTTTAAATCTCCGGCTCCTCTCCCCCTTTTAAATCTCCGGCTCCTCTCCCCCTTTTAAATCTCCGGCTCCTCTCCCGCTTTTAAATCTCCGACTCCTCTCCCTCTTTTAAATCTCCGGCTCCTCTCCCCCTTTTAAATCTCCGGCTCCTCTCCCACTTTTAAATCTCCGGCTCCTCTCCCCCTTTTAAATCTCCGGCACGTCTCCCGCTTTTAAATCTCCAGCTGCTCTCCCCCTTTTAAATCTCCGGCTCCTCTCCTGCTTTTAAATCTCCGGCTGCTCTCCCGCTTTTAAATCTCCGACTCCTCTCCCACTTTTAAATCTCCGGCTCCTCTCCCGCGCTTTTAAATCTCCGGCTCCTCTCCCGCTTTTAAATCTCCGGCTCCTCTCCCGCTTTTAAATCTCCAGCTGCTCTCCCCCTTTTAAATCTCCGGCTCCTCTCCCGCTTTTAAATCTCCGGCTCCTCTCCCACTTTTAAATGCTGGCCCTGGACCACGGACAGTGACCCGGGGCCGGTATCGAACCCAGGTCCTCGGCGCCATGAGGCAGCAGTGCTAACCACTGCATCGATGTGCCGCCAGGATTATTAAGTTTTGCAGCTAAGTAACAATTAAGAACAGGCACCACTTAACTTGCATCCCAGCACTTTTCCGCAGCACCGGTGAAGTACGTTTGGTAGGGCAGGCCCTGTGGTCGTGCACGGAATGAGGCAGCTAATTCAATGGAGTGCCACCAGTTGATGAATAATCTAGTGCAGTACTGAGGGAGTGCTGCACTGTCAGAGGAGCTTTCCTTCATGAGATGTTAAACAGAGAACCCATCTGTCAAGCATTCAGCTGGTCTGTCCACTGTCCGATACCAGATGCTTTTAGTATTTTTGTCACTGCTGGATGGTCCCCGTGTCTCTCATTACTGCACTAGCTGCAACAAAGCATCATGAAGGGGTTTGTGGTCATTCCCTTCCCCAGTTATGCCCCATAATTATGTGTTAGTTGAGATTTGTGGATAGGAGGCCTGTGATGACATCATCTCCCCACCCCCGAGGTCTGGTGTCTGGGATTTGTGGCCCCCCACAGTAAGCGCTCGATGTGATGTGTTGGTGTGTACGGTAAGGCCCCAGCCTCTTCATGTCTGAGACAGATTCTGAATCTAACTGAGACCTAAAAGAATGACTTGCATTTATATAGGGCCTTTCACCACCATCAAACATTCCTAAGCACTTTACAACCTAGTAAAATACTTTTGAAACAGTACTCACTGTTGTAATCCATAGAATCCCTACAGGGCCGTTCGGCCCATTGAGTCTGCACCACTGTCCAAAAGAGCACTCTACCTAGGCCCAATCTCCACCCTATCCCCGTAGCTGTAGAGGGACAGGTAGTATTGAGGAAGCAGGTGGGCTGCAGAAGGACTTGGACAAGCTAGGAGAGTGGGCAAAGAAGTGGCAGATGGAATACAATGTGGAAAATTGTGAGGTTATGCACTTTGGAAGGAGAAATGGAGGCATAGACTATTTTCAAAATGGGGAGGTGCTTAGGAAATCAGAAGCACAAAGGGACTTGGGAGTCCTCGTTGACGATTGCCTTAAGGTTAACGTGCAGGTTCAGTCGACAGTTAGGAAGGCAAATGCAATGTTAGCATTCATGTCGAGAGGGCTAGAATACAAGACCAGGGATGTACTTCTGAGGCTGTATAAGGCTCTGGGCAGACCCCATTTGGAGCATTGTGAGCAGTTTTGGGCCCCGTATCTAAGGAAGGATGTGTTGGCCTTGGAAAGGGTCCAGAGGAGGTTCACAAAAATGATTCCTGGAATGAAGAGCTTGTCATATGAGGAACGGTTGAGGACTCTGGGTCTCTACTCGTTGGAGTTTAGAAGGATGAGGAGGGATCTTATTGAAACTTACAAATACTGCGAGGCCTGGATAGAGTGGACGTGGAGAGGATGTTTCCACTTGTAGGAAAAACATGAACCAGAGGACACCATCTCAGACTAAAGGGACGATCCTTTAAAACAGAGATGAGGAGGAATTTCTTCAGCCAGAGGGTGGTGAATCTGTGGAACTCTTTGCCGTAGAAGGCTGTGGAGGCCAAGTCACTGAGTGTCTTTAAGACAGAGATAGATAGGTTCTTGATCAATAAGGGGATCAGGGGTTACGGGGGAGATGACAGGAGAATGGGGATGAGAAAAATACCAGCCATGATTGAATGGCGGAGCAGACTCGATGGGCCGAGTAGCCTAATCCTGCTCCTATGTCTAATGGTCTTATGCAATCCACCCAATGTAGGAATCACAGCAGCCAAGTTGCACACAGCAAGCCTCCACAAACAGTAATGAGACTAGCTCATCTGTTTTTGTGATCACGATGGGGAATAAATATTGTCCAGGCCACTGGGTAAAATCAACTGCCTGGAGGAGGGCGGCCAGCAGCAGGCGAGGGGACCAACACTCCAGATAGGCCGAGAGGCCCTTCCTGCTTGGAGATTTTGTTCCTTCTTTCATGGATGTGGGCTAATAAGGCCAACAGGTGTTGCCCATCCCTAATTACCCTGCTAGGACACTTCAGAGGGCAGTTAAAAGTCAACTACATTTGTATACAACAATCAATTATAGTTTTATGGTCACCATTATTAATTTTCAATTCCAGATTCTCATGAACTTGAATTTAAATTCCATCAGGTACGATAATGGATCTTCAATCTATGTCCCCAGACCACATTAGCCTGGGCCTCTGGTTTACTAAATCCAGCGACATTACCACCACACCACTGTTTCCCTAGTTAAATACTGCAGCATAGAGGGAACCCAATCCCATCCCACAGTAATGGCTTCGTTCATTTCTCTATTATTTAATTAACTTTTTTATAAAGTTGCTCAGGGGTTCCTCCATACTGAAGCCCCCTCTCACTTACTTACCCTCTGCTGCAGACTGCTGCTCCTCTCAAGCTGGAAAGTCCTTGACTGGCCTGTCAGCCACAAGGTCCCGCATGCCATCCTTCATTGGGTGGGAAACCTATATCCACACCAATAAATGGGGCATCTCCATAAGAATCCCATAGAGTGTTTCTTTGTTCTTGATCCTTTTATGATTGGGAGCATTTTCTCCCAATCTACTCTGTCCAGCCCACTCATGATTTTGATCTCTGTGCGGCACGGTGGCACAGCGGTTAGCACTGCTGCCTCATGGCGCTGAGGACCCGGGTTCCAATCCTGGCCCTGGGTCACTGTCCGTGTGGAGTTTGCACATTCTCCCCGTGTTTGCGTGGGTCTCACTCCCACAACCCAGGTTAGGTGGATTGGCCACGCTAAATTGCCCCTTAATTGGAAAAAAAATAATTGGGTACTCTAAATGTTTTTTAAAATGCTTTTGATCTCTATCAAATCTCCTCTTAGCCTTCTTCTCTCCAGGGAGAACAGTCCCGACCTCTCCAATCTATCCTCACAACTGAAGTTCCTCAGACCTGAACCATCCTTGTAAACCTCTTCTGCGCTCTCTCCAATGCGTTCACATCCTTCCTGCAGAGTGGCCCAGAACTGTACAGAATATTCCAGCTGAGGTCAAACTAGCGTCTTGTGTAAGTTCAGGACAACCTCCTTACTCCTGTACTCCATGTCTCTATTAATAAAGCCCAGAATATTATATGATATATTAACTGCACCCACTTAAGAATTTTCTCCCTTATTTTATACAATCTCTCCATGTTCTTCCCACCAAAACATATCGCCTCACGCTTCACCGCATTGAACTTCATCTGCCACCTCTCTGCCCCACTCCATCAACTACTCTGTATCCTTTTGAAGTTCCACACTGTCCTTTTCATGTTTTACAATACGTCCAAGTTTTGGCTCAACTACAACCTTTGAAACTATCCCCCTAACACCAAGATCTAGATCATTCATATATATCAGGAAAAGCAAGGGTCCTAATAGCGACCCCTGGAGAACATCACTACAAACCTTCCTCCAGCTTGAAAAATATCCATTAACCATTACTCCCTGCTTCCTATTATTTAGCAAATTTTGTATTCTTGTTGCTACTCTCCATTTTATTCCATGAGCTATAACTTTGGTAAGAGTTCTTCCTGTTAGTTCCTTTGTGCCTATTTCTTTATTATTTTTGGTCCGTGAACCCATAATCAGATGTGCCTTCAAGCAGAAGATTCAAAGTTGAAACAGCCTGCTTGCTAGGACACTGTGTTCCCAGGTTTAGTATTTTGGAAGGGAGAAGCCAGGCTCTTCGGCATCGAGTGGATCTCAGGAACCAGCTTTGGAGGAACTCAGTTTGTTTGGTTAACTGGAAACGGGTGGTTTGGCCAGGCACAGTGTTCTACCTGACAACAGTTAGTGATTGATTCCTGCATGATGCTTTCTGAGACAACTTAGCAGATGTGTTTAGACCTTGGAAGTGAAAGGAACTTTCTCTCTCCTGATTGCTGAACTGAAAGAATTGCCCTATTATTCTGATAGCAGTGAGTGCCTGCCGCACCCTTTGCTGTGAACCTGAAATGGTGCTGAATCTGCATGGAAAATCGACAACCTTGCCAGAGAAAACCATCTCAAGGCAAGAAGGAAGAAGTACCAAAACAAAAGCTTGAAAGACATTGAGTGGAAGTCATCCCAGTGCATCAAATATCTTTGTCCTTTATTTTTATTAATATTTTTTCTCTTTACCACCTTTTCCCTCTGTGTTGTTTGGCTGTCTGTGTAGAACATAGAACATAAATATACAGTGCAGAAGGAGGCCATTTGGCCCATCGAGTCTGCACCAACCCACTTAAGTCCTCACTTCCACCCTATCCCCATAACCCAATAACCCCTCCTAACCTTTTTGGTCACTAAGGGCAATTTATCATGGCCAATCCACCTAACCTGGATGTTTTTGGACTGTGGGAGGAAACCGGAGCACCCGTAGGAAACCCATGCAGACACGGGGAGAACGTGCAGACTCCGCACAGGCAGTGACCCAGCGGGGAATCGAACCTGGGACTTGGTGCTATGAAGCCACAGTGCTATCCAGTTGTGCTACCGTGTATAGAGAGTGGGGTGAGTTAAGAAGGGTAGGGGAGTTGGGAAAGGAGTAGTAGATAGTCAGTTACATTTTCTGTCTGTTTAATTAGAATACTGTTCATAATAAAAAGTAAATTTTGTTTTAAAGTTACAAATCCGGTGACTATTTTAATAAAATCTAATTTGATTTGATTTATTGTCACATGTACCGAAGTACAGCGAAAAGTATTTTTCTGCGGCCAAGGGAACGTACACAGTACGTACATAGACACAAGAATAATCAACAGAGAACATTGACAAATGGTACATCAACAAAACCGTGATTGGTTACAGTGCGGAACAAGGGGCCAAACAAAGCAAATACATGAGCAAGGGCAGCACAGGGCGTCGTGAATAGTGTTCTTACAGGGAACAGATCAGTCTGAGGGGGAGTCGTTGAGGAGTTTAGTAGCTGTGGGGAAGAAGCTGTTCCTATGTCTGGATGTGCGGGTCTTCAGACTTCTGTACCTTCTGCCTGATGGAAGGGTCTGGAAGAAGGCAATGCCTGGGTGGGAGGGGTCACTGATAATGCTGTCTGCCTTCCTGAGGCAGCGAGAGGTGTAGACAGAATCAATGGGAGGGCGGCAAACTTGTGTGATGCGTTGGGCTGAGTTCTCCACTCTCTGCAGTTTCTTGCGATCTTGCACCGAGCAGTTGCTATACCAGGCTGTGATGCAGCCGGATAGGATACTCTCTGTGGCACATCTGTAGAAGTTGGTGAGAGTCGATGCACACATGCCGAATTTCTTTAGCTTCCGCAGGAAGTAGAGACGTTGTTGGGCTTTCTTGACTGTTGCATCAACGTGAGTGGACCAGGACAGACTGTTGGCGATGGTGACCCCCAGGAACTTAAAGCTATCGACCATCTCCACTTCGGAGACATTGATGCAGACGGGAGTGTGTGCCGTGCTGCGCTTCCTGAAGTCGATGATCAGTTCCTTGGTCTTTCCAACATTTAGAGAGAGGTGGTTTTCGGTACACCGTGCAACAAGTGATTTATCTCTCTCCTGTAGTTGTAATTTCACCTGTGTTGCGACTTTGTTTTATTCGATGTGGGCCTCGCTGGCTGGGCCAGTATTTATTGCCCATCTCTGAGGGCATTTAACAGTCAACCACAGTGCTGTGTGTCTGGAGTCACATGTAGGCCAGACCAGGTAAGGATGGCAGATTTCCTTCCCTGAAGGACATTAGTGAACCAGAAGGCGTTTTTGTTACGACAATTGATTTCATTGTCATCATTAGACTTTGATTCCAGACTTTGTTACTGAATTCAAATGTCACCATCTGCCATGGCGGGTTTCAAACCCAGGTTCCCAGAGCATGACTCTGGGTCTCTGTATTACTAGTCCAGTGACAATACTGCGATGCTACTGCCTCCCCAATAATCACAGAATAATACAGTGCAGAAGAGGCTCTTCGGCCCATCGAGTCTGCACCGATGCATAAAAAGCACATGACCTGCCGACCCAATCCCATTGGCCAGCACTTAGCACATAGCCTCGAATGTTGTGATGTGCCAAGTGCTCATCCAAGTACTTTTTAAAGGATGTGAGGTATCCCGCCTCTACCACCCTCCCAGGCAGCGCGTCCCAGACCGTCACCACCCTCTGGGGAAAAACGTTTATCCTCAAATCCCCCTGAAGCTCCTGCCCCTGACCTTGAACTTGTATCCCCACATAATGGTGCAGGAGGGAGGGTTTCAGATACCTGGATAATTGTGGCTCATTCTGGGGTAGGTGGGACCTCTATAAACGGGATGGTCTACACCTGGACCAGAGGGGTACCAATATCCTGGGGGGGGGGGAAATTTGCTAATGCTCTTTGGGAGGGTTTAAACTAGTTCAGCAGGGGGTTGGGAACCTGAATTGTAGCTCCAGTATACAGGAGGTTGAGAGTAGTGAGGCCATGAGTAAGGTTTCAAGGTTGCAAGAGTGTACCGACAGGAAGGTGGTTTAAAGTGTGTTTTCTTCAATGCCAGGAGCATCCAGAATAAGGCGGGTGAACTTGCGGCCTGGGCTGGTACCTGGGACTTCGATGTTGTGGCCATTTCGGAGACATGGATAGAGCAGGGACAGGAATGGTTGTTACAGGTGCCGGGGTTTAGATATTTCAGTAAGCTCAGGGAAGGTGGTAAAAGAGGGGGAGGGGTGGCATTGTTAGTCAACGACAGTATTACGGTGGCAGAAAGGACGTTTGATGAGGGCTCGTCTACTGAGGTAGTATGGGCTGAGGTTAGAAACAAGAAAGGAGAGGTCACCCTGTTAGGAGTTTTCTATAGGCCTCCGAAAAGTTCCAGAGATGTAGAGAAAAGGATTGCAAAGATGATTCTGGATAGGAGCGAAAGTAACAGGGTAGTTGTTATGAGGGACTTTAACTTTCCAAATATTGACTGGAAACGCTATAGTTCGAGTACTTTAGATGGGTCCGTTTTTGTCCAATGTGTGCAGGAGGGTTTCCTGACACAGTATGTAGATAGGCCAATGAGAGGCAAGGCCATATTGGATTTGGTACTGGGTAATGAACCAGGACAGGTGTTAGATTTGGAGGTAGGTGAGCACTTTGGTGATAGTGACCACAATTCGATTACGTTTACTTTAGCGATGGAAAGGGATAGGTATATACCGCAGGGCAAGAGTTTTGGCTGGGGAAAAGGCAATTATGATGCGATGAGGCAAGACTTAGGATGCATCGGATGGGGAGGGAAACTGCAGGGGATGGGCACAATTGAAATGTGGAGCTTGTTTAAGGAACAGCTACTGCGTGTCTTTGATATGTATGTACCTGTCAGGCAGGGAGGAAGTGGTCGAGCGAGGGAACCATGGTTTACTAAAGTAGTTGAATCACTTGTCAAGAGGAAGAAGGAGGCTTATGTAAAGATGAGACGTGAAGGTTCAGTTAGGGCGCTCGAGAGTTACAAGTTATCTAGGAAGGACCTAAAGAGAGAGCTAAGAAGAGCCAGGAGGGGCCATGAGAAGTCTTTGGCAGGAAGGATCAAGCATAACCCTAAAGCTTTCAATAGGTATGTCAGGAATAAAAGAACGACTAGGGTAAGAGGAGGGCCAGTCAAGGACAGTAGTGGGAAGTTGTGTGTGGAGTCCGAGGAGATAGGAGAGGTGCTAAATGAATATTTTTCGTCAGTATTCACACAGGAAAAAGACAATGTTGTCGAGGAGAATACTGAGATTCAGGCTACTAGACTAGAAGGGCTGGAGGTTCATAAGGAGGAGGTGTTAACAATTCTGGAAAGTGTGAAAATAGATAACTCCCCTGGGCTGGATGGGATTTATCCTAGGATTCTCTGGGAATCTAGGGAGGAGATTGCTGAGCCTTTGGCTTTGATCTTTATGATGTGGAGATGCCGGCGTTGGACTGGGGTGAGCACAGTAAGAAGTCTTACAACACCAGGTTAAAGTCCAACAGGTTTGTTTCGATGTCACTAGCTTTCGGAGCGCTGTTCCTTCCTCAGGTGAATGAAGAGGTATGTTCCAGAAACATATATACAGACAAATTCAAAGATGCCAAACAATGCTTGGAATGCGAGCATTAGCAGGTGATTTACAGATCCAGAGATGGGGTAACCCCAGGTTAAAGAGGTGTGAATTGTGTCAAGCCAGGACTGTTGGTAGGATTTCGCAGGCTAGATGGTGGGGGATGAATGTAATGCGACATGAATCCCAGGTCCCAGTTGAGGCCGCACTCATGTGTGCGGAACTTGGCTATAAGTTTCTGCTCGGCGATTCTGCGTTGTCGCGCGTCCTGAAGGCCGCCTTGGAGAACGCTTACCCGGAGATCAGAGGCTGAATGCCCTTGACTGCTGAAGTGTTCCCCGACTGGAAGGGAATATTCCTGCCTGGTGATTGTCGCGCGATGTCCGTTCATTCGTTGTCGCAGCGTCTGCATGGTCTCGCCAATGTACCACGCTTCAGGACATCCTTTCCTGCAGCGTATGAGGTAGACAACGTTGGCCGAGTCGCACGAGTATGTACCGCGTACCTGGTGGGTGGTGTTCTCACGTGTAATAGTGGTATCCATGTCGATGATCTGGCACGTCTTGCAGAGATTGCCATGGCAGGGTTGTGTGGTGTCGTGGTCACTGTTCTGAAGACTGGGTAATTTGCTGCAAACAATGGTTTGTTTGCGGTTGCGCGGTTGTTTGAAGGCAAGTAGTGGGGGTGTGGGGATGACCTTGGCAAGATGTTCATCGTCATCCATGACGTGTTGAAGGCTGTGAAGAAGATGACGTAGTTTCTCCGCTCCGGGGAAGTACTGGACGACGAAGGGTATTCTGTCGGTTGTGTCCCATGTTTGTCTTCTGCGGTTTTTCGCTGTGGCGTGTTGGAACTGTCAATCGATGAGTCGAGTGCCATATCCCGTTCGTATGAGGGCATCTTTCAACGTCTGTAGATGTCTGTTACGCTCCTCCTTGTCTGAGCAGATCCTGTGTATATGGAGAGCTTGTCCATAGGGGATGGCTTCTTTAATGTGTTGAGGGTGGAAGCTGGAGAAGTGGAGCATCGTGAGGTTATCCGTGGGTTTGCGGTAAAGCAAAGTGCTGAGGTGACCGTCCTTGATGGAGACGAGTGTGTCCAAGAATGCAACTGATTTTGGAGAGTAGTTCATGGTGAGTCTGATGGTTGGATGGAACTTTTTCCTTTGGACCCACGGCGAAGAATCACTGAAACGACTACACAATGACGTTAATAAGTTCCATCCAACCATCTGTTTTGGGACCACTGCTGTTTGTCATTTTTGTAAATGACCTGGAGGAGGGCGTAGAAGGATGGGTGAGTAAATTTGCAGATGACACTAAAGTCAATAGAGTTGTGGACAGTGCGGAAGGATGTTGCAGAGGGACATAGATAAGCTGCAGAGCTGGGCTGAGAAGTGGCAAATGGCGTTTAATGCAGAAAAGTGTGAGGTGATTCATTTTTGAAGGAGTAACAGGAAGACAGAGTACTGGGCTAATGGTAAGATTCTTGGTAGTGTGCATGAGCAGAGAGATCTCGGTGTCCATGAACATAGATCCCTGAAAGTTGCCACCCAGGTTGAGAGGGTTGTTAAGAAGGTAGAGGGATTGAGTTTTGGAGCCATGAGTTCATGTTGCAGCTGTACAAAACTCTGGTGCGGCTGCAATTGGAGTATTGTGTGCAATTCTGGTCGCCGCATTATAGGAAGGATGTGGAAGCATTGGAAAGGGTGCAGAGGAGATTTGCCAGGATGTTGCCTGGTTTGGAGGGAAGATCTTATGAGGGAAGGCTGAGGGACTTGAGGCTGTTTGCGTTAGAGAGAAGAAGGTTAAGAGGTGACTTAATTGACGCATACAAGATGATCAGAGGATTAGATAGGGTGGACAGTGAGAGCCTTTTTCCTCGGTTGGTGATGTCTAGCACGAGGGGACATAGCTTTAAATTGAGGGGAGATAGATATATGACAGATGTCAGAGGTGGGTTCTTTACTCAGAGAGTAGTAAGGGTGTGGAATGCCCTGCCTGCAACAGTAGTAGACTCGCCAACATTAAGGGCATTTAAATGGTCATTGAATAGACATATGGACGATAAGGGAATAGTGTAGATGGGCTTTAGAGTGGTTTCACAGGTTGGCGCAACATCGAGGGCCGAATGGCTTGTACTGCGCTGTAATGTTCTATAAACTCTATAATGTTCTATAAACTCTATAACCGACCCTTCAACTAAGGGGAACAGCAGCTCCCTATCCACCCTGAGCAAGCACGATTACAACCTTGCGGCCCACTGAGATGAGGGTGGGTCACTCAGGCAGGCCCACCCACTCGCCTAGGTTGCTCCCACTGGATTACGCCATCACCTTCAGTGAGTCCAGCCCCTCAATGTCACCGATGCCGAAGAAAATGACCCTTAATTGATCGATCAAATTGTCCATTCAGAGGTAACCTCTGGGCCATGGGTGGAGTCAATGACTGGTGGGCTTGCCAACAATGCCAAGGTGCCAAGTCTTTCCTTAAGCCAGAGTCAGCGTCCCAATGGAGGGGGGGAAAAAAATCAGTTGTTAAAAATAAAGAACTTTATAGCTCAGATAAAACAATTGCAAATCTTCCCGATTACCTCAGAGGATGATGTTACACGACAGAGTTTGGAAAATTCTGTCCAGAGGATCGAGTCAAGCTCCCCAAACCCTATTGCTCCGGTGTACACAGCAAAAACCATGTTAGGGACGGAAATCAAAGCTTTGTGTTTTATTTTGCAATTTCTGCACAGAACTAGCTGGATGTCACAAAGATTTAAGATGTACCGTAGAAATGTTACGGTGCAGAATGAAGCCATTCGGCCCATCGGTTCTGCGTCGGCCAAAGAAGAGAAAGAAGAAATTAGCCGCTGATTTGAATCCCATTTTCCAGCACTAGGCCCATAGCCATGCAGATTACCGCACTTTTTTAAAGATTAATTTGTACGGGATGGGGGCATCGCTGGCAAGGCCAGCATTTATTGCCCATCCCTAATTGTCCTCAAGGTGGTGGTCAGCCACGTTCTTGAACCACTATAGTGCCTGAGGTGTGGGTACACCCACTGTGCTGTTAGGGAGGGAGCTCCAGGATTTTAGCCCAGCGACAGTGAAGGAACGGTCGATATATTTCCACGCCAGGACAGTGGGTGGCTTCGGACGCAGGTCCAGGCACGGTTTGATGGCATTCCAACCTCAACCACCACCTTCAGTCGCGAATGCCAGACGCTCAGCACCCTCTGGGTTAAAACATTTTAAAGGGACTTGGATGTGGGCTTGGAAGTGCCGTAACGCGTAAGGCTACAGACCCAGAGCGGGAAATTGGGATTCGGCTCCAAGGTAACTTGTAGGCTGACCGAGACACGAGGGGCCCTTTCCTGTGAGATGACTTCCTCTGTTTTCTGCGGGTGAGATGCGGAATTGGGATACTTGGATGGAGAAAGAGGTCCTTCTGTGGTCACCCTGTTTGTTGACCCCTCTGCTCACTGCTGCAATCTTCTCCCTTCTTGAGCTTGGTGTGAGGTTTCACCCCCGGCCTCTCTTCTGCAGACTTTCTCCTTACATTTCTGTGCAAAATAGCAGAGATTTAACCTTTATCATACAAATTCATCCCAAATCTATTTGCAAATATATTGGGTGGGATTCTCCGACCCCGGGCTGGGTCGGAGAATCGCCGGTTTCCCGCGGCGCCGCTCCGACGCCGGTCCGCCAATTCTCCGGTGACCGGCGTGGTCGGCGTGGCGAGCACCCCCCCCCCCCCACCCCCCGGCGATTCTCCGCCATTGGCGCCGGCATGGCCGGCACGGTGAGCGACCCCCCCCCCCCCCCCCCCCGGCGATTGTCCGGGCACGTTGGGCCGGGTCGCCGCCGAGATAGGCCGAGTCCAGTCGGCGCCATTCACATGTGGTCCTACCCGGCGGGACCTCGCCGTTCATCCTGCGGGGGGCGGCCTGTTGGGGGGGGGGAGGGGGGATCCGAACCTGGGTGGGGTGGGGGGTGCCTCCACCGTAGCCTGGCCCGCGGTCGGGGCCTACCGATCGGCGGGCTGGCTTCTCCTGGTGGGGGGGCATGTGTTCGTCCGCGCCGGGCCCGTGTTGCTCTCCGCCATGTTGCTGGCATTTACACAGGGACATTTTCTGAAGAGATGAGGTGATCTTGCAGGGGCCTCAATCTGTCTGGAATTTGGATGCAGTGAGGGTATCAAGGTCCTGGCACATCACCCCATTGACCTTGCCCCCCCCCTGCCTTGGGTGACCTTCGACCCAACCTTCTTCGCACTTGGCCAACTATCGTTCATTTCTAGACCTCTTACCCCAGCAGGTCAGACCTCCCACCCCCCCCCCCCCCCGCCACCCCCCGCACACTGGAACAGCTGCCCGTTACCTGCCACCCATCATCCTCCACACTCCGCCTATCATCCCTCACCTGTCCTCTGTTACCTTCAACCCTCAGCTCACCATTGACCTTCCCTGTATGACCCTTGATCTCCCCACAATCACGCTCGGCCTAACGTCTACAGAGGAAAGGAGATGGAAATACAGGATGCGTTGCTTGTCATCTCCCAAAATTCTGTACATTCTGGGACAGTACTGGCAGGTTGGAGGGCGGCAAATGTAACCCAGTTATTTAAAAGGGAGGGAGAAACTGGGAAGAGCAGACCAGTTAGCCAAACATCAGGAGTAGGGAAAATCCGAACAGGGCATTAGAAAATATCAATAGATTTAGTCAAAGTCAACATGAATTTCTGAAAGAGAAATCATACTTGACAAACCTACTGGAGTTTTGAGGACGTAACTAGTAAAATAGATAAGGGAGAACCAGTGGATGTGGTGTATTTGCAGTTTCAGAAAGCTTTTGATAAAGTCCCACATTAGTGGTTATGTGCAAAATTAAAGCACATGCGCTTGGGGGTAATATGCTGGCATGGACTGAGGCAGGCAACAGGGTAGGAATAATTGGGTCTTTTTCAAAGTGGCAGGCAGTGACTACAGGGGTGTCGCAGGGATCAGTACTTAATAATAATAATAATAATAATCTTTATTGTCACAAGTAGGCTTACATTGACACTGCAATGAAGTTACTGTGAAAAGCCCCTCGTCGCCACATTCCGGCGCCTGTTCGGGTACGCAGAGGGTTTTCTTCTTCGGCGATCACTCACGAGTAGGATTACCCACCGAAGAAACTCCGTGTTACTGGTCATGGGTTCTGTGGGTTCTCGCGTGGCTGAGGAGCATGACGTGGATAAGTGTGAAGTTGTCCAGTTCGGATAGAGAACGGGACGGCAGAGCATTATTTACACGGCGATAGATTGGGAAATGTTGACATCCCACCTGTACTCATCGAGCTTCCCCTTCATGACACCAACTGGCCTCAGCCATCCCACGTGGCAACTTCTTTCACCCTCTCACCCAGTGTGTTTCTTACCCGCTCGGTTTCCATGCCGCGGGGGTAACGTGCGATATCCTTTTGCACTCTCGCCGCTTTCTCCCACTCCTGTCTCAGTCTGCTGCGATTGTATTCCGATTCGCAGTTCACCATGCGGTGCAGGATGGCCCGGTTGGCCTGCGCTATCTCCACGTGTTCCCTGTGGCGTTTCTCTGCGTTCAGACTGTGTGATGGGACACCAGAGTATCTCAGTAACGGAAGGACATCAACATGGTAGAAGGAAGATAAAAACATAACAAGAAGGTAGCAAAGCACATCCCAAAATGTTGTCACCTCGCCCCCTCCAAAACCCCATAGAAAATAATAATAATCTTTATTATTGTCACACGTAGGCTCACATTAACACTGCGATGAAGGAGGCGGCATGTGGCACAGTGGTTAGCACTGGGACTGCGGCGCTGAGGACCCGGGTTCGATCCCGGCCCTGGGTCACTGTCCGTGTGGAGTTTGCACATTCTCCCCGTGTTTGCGTGGGTTTCGCCACCACAACCCAATGATGTGCAGGGTAGGTGGATTGGCCACGCTAAATTGCCCCTTAATTGGAAAAAATGAATTGGGTACTCTAAATTTATTTTTAAAAAGATGATTGGGCCTCGGACAATACCCTGAGGAATTCCTGAGGCCCGCGAGCTCCTGGGCTGCATGTGTTTTCTGCGGTCATGAGGAAACTGTGTTCCATGTGCATGTAGATTACCCCCGAGGTTGTGGCCCCTTTTTAATTATTTTAAGGGGCTATTCCCTAGGAAGACCACCTCATGGACCTGGTGCTGGGCAGGGTCAAGGTGGCCATTAACAGGCCCAAGCAGCAGGTGGTTAAATTTGACCTGACCTGTACCATCCCCGCCGACATCAATATTCTATCATTCTTTAATTAATAATAATCTTTATTGTCACAAGTCGGCTTACATTAACACTGCAATGAAGTTACTGTGAAAAGCCCCTAGTCGCCACATTCCGGAGCCTGTTCGGGTACACAGAGGGAGATTTCAGAATGTCCAAATTACCTAACAGCACGTCTTTCGGGACTTGTGGGAGGAAACCGGAGCACCCGGAGGAAACCCACGCAGACACGGGGAGAACGTGCTGACTCCGCACAGACAGTGACCCAGGCCGGGAATCGAACCTGGGACCCTGGCGCTGTGAAGCAACAGTGCTAACCACTGCTACCGTGCCGCCCCTAATCCCACCCCTGTGTCTAGTTTTTATGCTTCACCATCTGGCTGGGATCCATCGAACTGTCGCCCTTGAGAAAGTGGTGAGCCCTCTTCTTCAACCGTGGAGATTCATTTGGTGAAAATGTTGCCACTGTGCTGTTAGGGGGAGGAGTTCCAAGATTCAGATTATGATGAAGGAACTGTGAAATATGTCCCAAATCAGGATAGTGTATGAATTGACAGGGAACCTGGGCCTGGATGACGTTTCACGGCACTTTTTCCCCTGTTTTTCTGGGTGGTGGAGGTGGCAGGTTTGAGCTGATGCTGTAGCAACATTGGGGCCTTTGTGAAATGTGTCCTGGGGCCAGGTGGTGGCGCCACCCACTGTAGCCACCTGAGTTGGCCACTTCCCGACTTGAAATGGAGAACAGCAAAGGCTGAAGGGAAATTCAGCCAACACAGGCAAAAACTAGCAGGTGCAAGTTTACTGTGTATTAGACTCTGCAAAAGCCCAGACAGCATCAATACAAGCAGCCATCTGCATAGTAATGTAGCAGCCATCTACACAGTAATGAGCGATCCCCGGGAACAATCGAAACATTTTAAGGTAAACAAGGCCAAGCCAGACTCCTCGGCGCCAGCAGGAGCCAACACAAAAGAGGTTAACGGACACCTCAAGACCGCCCATCGATCAGGGAACCGCTCCAGTATTGGAGAAATCGAACCAAGCGTTTGGAACGAAGTCCAATCACCTGGAACCAGGTACGGGGTCCGCCCCAAAGGGCGGGAGGCCCCTGGGGACTATAAAGTTAAGCCCCCAAGTTCAAATCGTCCTTCTTGACAGGGTCACTCAGCAACGCGAAGCAACCCCTGAGAGTGAACTGTCCAGCGGCCTCCAAGCAAGTAAGTCTCAAGTCAACGCTCGCTACAAGATAGGCGCTCCTAGCTACTAGTCCATACCAGCTTTTGAATCCCGCAGACTCAGGACCTGAACGAAAGGCCATTTGTTCCCCTGACCTGGTGGGCCAGCCCAAAGCTAAGTATAGGCCTGTTAGTGATAGAAATAGCCTAGAAACTAGAGTTTATGTATGAGTAGTGACTTACTGTGTATAATAAATGTGCTTTGATTTGAATCTTACTAATTGGTGTGTTGAGTTATTGATCATTACTTGAACTTGAACCTCGTGGCGGTATCATAAAGATACCTGGCGACTCTAGAGCAAAGGTTATAAAACAGAGCCAATTAAACCAACCAAAAGTGAGCAACACCACCAGCTGGAAAGTTGGGGTCACCTTAACCCCTGGAAGTCCTGACTCTATTTTACGTTGCTCAGGCAATTAGTTGGCTGAAGTCGTGGCTCCTGCCCCCTTGAGGCAAGGTGGCTCGCCTCCAAGAGCAGCAGCCAATCAGAAGACCAACAGCTTTTCTGTCCCCATAGCGCCACTGGGACCAGTGGCCCCTGCTGCAACTGCAGCCAGTCCCCACAAGGAGCATTGATGGAGGCCAGGCTGGGAGGTAAGGGGGGCCACAGCCCCTCGGCGATCAAGAAGCTGTGGGATTGGTTTTCAAGCTACGGCAGCTCAAACTGGAGGGACCACCACCCCACTAGGCCCACAGCCAGGCTGCCAGGGAATGCTTGGGCAGTCTCGCCCCTTATCTTTGGTAAAATATCTCCCCGTGTCTGCGGGGGTTTCCTCCGGGTGCTCCGGTTTCCTCCCACAGTCCAAAGATGTGCAGGTGAGATGGATAGGCCATGATCAACTGGAAAACTCTGTACCCACACAGCTGCAAACTATCGCAGATAAATCTTTGGCAAAATACCAGCAGTGGCGGGAAGCGTTAGAAGCAGATGTAGGCCATTTGGCCCACCAAGCCTGCTCTGCCTTTCATTAAGACCATGGTTGATCTCCTTTCGGCCTTAGTCCCACTTTCCTGCCTGCCCTCCTATGCCTCATTGTCAATCACAAATCTGCCGAACTTATCCAACGGCCTAGCCTCTCTGTGGAAGACCATTCCAAGACTAATCACCCTCGGAGAGAAGAAATTCCTCCTTGTTTCCATCTTAAGCGGGAGACTCCTATTTCTAAATGCCATCCCCAAGTTCTATATTCCCCCATGTGGGGAAATCACCCTCTCCGTATCCACCCGGCCAAGCCCCCTCAGCATATTTTATGTTTCAATATGATCACCTCTTCTAAACTCCAACAAGTATAGGTTCAACCATTCCTCACAATCCCTTCATCCCAGGAATCAGTCTGTGGAACCTTCTCTTTAAAAAAGGAGACTTAAATAATGCACAGTACTCCAGGTGAGGTCTCACCAATATCCTCCACTGTAATAACACGCTTCCTTATTTATATTCCTAACCCCCTTGCAATAAAGGCCAACATTCCATTTAAGACCTTCTTAATGACTTTCTGTACCTGCTTGTTAACGTTTAGTGATCCGTGTACAAGGGCACTCCAATTCCTCTATACTGCAGTATTCTATGGTCTGTCCATTTAAATAATATTCTGCTTTAGGGGCGGCACGATAGCATTAGTGGTTAGCACTGTTGCTTCACAGTGCCAGGGCCCCGGGATTGATTCCGGGCTTGGGTCACTGTCTGTGCGGAGTCAGCACGTTCTCCCCGTGTCTGCGTGGGTTTCCTCCGGGTGCTCCGGTTTCCTCCCACAAGTCCCGAAAGACGTGCTGTTAGGCAATTTGGACATTCTGAATTCTCCCTCAGTGTATCCGAACAGGCTCCGGAATGTGGCGACTAGGGGCTTTTCACAGTAACTTCATTGCAGTGTTAATGTAAGCCGACTTGTGACAATAAAGATTATTATTAATTAAAGAATGATAGAATATTGATGTCGGCGGGGATGGTACAGGTCAGGTCAAATTTAACCACCTGCTGCTTGGGCCTGTTAATGGCCACCTTGACCCTGCCCAGCACCAGGTCCATGAGGTGGTCTTCCTACCTCCCCATTTCCCTCCACACCGGGCCATCAAAGATCAGGAGCATGGGGCTGAAGGCAACCAAACATTGAGGAATAGCCCCTGAAAATAATTAAAAAGGGGCCACAACCTCGGGGGTAATCTACATGCACATGGAAAACAGTTTCCTCATGACCGCAGAAAACACATGCAGCCCAGGAGCTCGCGGGCCTCAGGAATTCCTCAGGGTATTGTCCGGGGCCCAATCATCTTATTTTAAAATAAATTTAGAGTACCCAATTATTTTTTTCCAATTAAGGGGCAATTTAGCGTGGCCAGTCCACTTACCCTGCACATCTTTGGGTTGTGGGGGATGTTCGCTGATGACTGCACCATGTTCAGCACCATTCGCGACACCTCAGATACTGAAGCAGTCCCTGTCCAAATGCAGCAAGGCCTGGACACTATTCAGGCTCGGGCTGACAAGTGG
The DNA here is from genome assembly GCF_047496885.1 of Scyliorhinus torazame. Taxonomy (NCBI): domain Eukaryota; kingdom Metazoa; phylum Chordata; class Chondrichthyes; order Carcharhiniformes; family Scyliorhinidae; genus Scyliorhinus; species Scyliorhinus torazame. Next base: position 28,356,350 of record NC_092736.1, on the reverse strand, counting down.
TGAACAATATTTGCACCACACACGTGCCAGTCAATCTCCAACAAGAGAGAATCTAACCATCACCCCTTGACGTTCAATGGCATTACCATCGCTGAAAACCCACTATCAACATCCTGGGGGATACCATTAACCAGAAACTGAACTGGACTAGCCATATTAATACTGCGGCTATAAGAGCAGGTCAAAGACTAGGAATCATGTGGTGAGTAATTCACGTCCTGACTCCCCAAAGCCTGTCCACCATCTACAAGGCACAAGTTAGGGGCTGGTTTAGCACACTGGGCTAAATCGCTGGCTTTGAAAGCAGACCAAGGCAGGCCAGCAGCACGGTTCGATTCCCGTACCAGCCTCCCCGAACAGGTGCCGGAATGTGGCGACTAGGGGCTTTTCACAGTAACTTCATTGAAGCCTACTTGTGACAATAAGGGATTTTCATTCATTTTCAAGTCAGAAGTCAGAATGGAATACTCTCCATTTGCCTGGATGAGTGCAGCTCCAACAACACTCAAGAAGCTCAACACCATCAAGGACGAAGCAGTCCCGCTCAATTTGCAGCCTTTCCACCAACATTCAAACCCTCCACACTGACGCACAGCGGCAGCCGTGTGTACCATCTACAAGGTGCACTGCAGTAATTCACCAAAGGCTCCTTAGGCAGCACCTTCCAAACCCACGACCACTACCATCTAGAAGGACAAGAGCAGCAGATGCAAGGAATTGCCACCACCGGTAAGTTTTCCTCCAAGTCACTCACCACCGGACGTCCGGTTGCGGCTATGCGGAACTAAGCCGCACGAATCGGCAGCTCCCGCGAAGACGGACTTTCGGGCTCGACAGAAGAGCCCCAAAGGGATTTTTTTACACAGCCAACCCGTGGGGAAGCGAGGAGAGAGGTCCCCCACTAACCTGTATGGACCGGACCCGCAGCGAAACGGCCAAAAAAGCGGCACTGGAGCAGCGGGAGAAGAAGGGTAAAATAAACAAAATGGCGGCGGCCAGGGACAAAGAAGAGATGCAAGAATTCATCAAGCGCTGCTTCGAGGAGCTGCGTAAGGAGATGGTGGCGCCTATGTTGGCAATAATTGAAGGACTGGGGGCAACCCAGAAAGCCCACGAGGTGAAGATCCAGGAGATCCAGGACAAAGTGAGTGAGAATGAGGACGAGCTCTTGGGCCTGGCGGTGAGAGTGGAGCGGCACGAGGCGCTACACAAGACGTGGGCGGGAAGACTCGAAGACCTGGAGAACAGGTCGAGGAGAAACAATTTGAGGATCCTGGGTCTCCCAGAAGGAGTGGAGGGGGCCGGCGCCGTGACATATGCAGGCACAATGATCGGGGCGCTGATGGGCGCGGAGGCCCCCCCGGGGTTGCTGGAGCTGGATGGGGCGCACCGGGTGCTGGCGAGGAAGCCCAAGGCAAACGAGCCGCCAAGGGCGATGGTGGTGAGATTTCAACGGTTCACAGATCGAGAGAGGGTCCTGAAATGGGCCAAGAAGGAACGGAGCAGCAAGTGGGACAATGCTGAGATCAGAATATACCCGGACTGGAGCGCGGAGGTCGCTAAGCGGAGAGCGGGTTTCAACCGGGCCAAAGCGGTGCTGCATCGGAAAGGAGTGAAATTTGGAATGTTGCTGCCAGCGCGACTGTGGGTTACACATAATGGCCAACACCACTACTTCGAAACGCCCGAATAGGCGTGGACCTTTATATTAACTGAAAAGTTGGACTCTAATTGAGGGTTTGTGAGGGTGGGGGGTGTTTGAGGGTTGAAGTATGATGCCGGTTGTATAGAGGGGGCAAGCACGCGCAGGGAATGTTATATGGGTTGGGGACGAGAGACAAGGCCGCAACAGAAGCTGCGTCGGGGGGGCGGGGCAGGCTCTGGAAAGCGCGGGGGTTTTTTTCCCGCGCGTGGGAAGAAAGGTGGGAGGGGGAATGTAGGAACGTCTACTGATGGGGAGATTCCCACACGGGGGGGGTCAAAGGGATGGTGGGGGAAGCCGGGGTCAGCAGGCGTCAGCTGACTTACGGGAGTGATATGGGGGGAGCAAAAAATCTAGACAGGGATCTAGCGGGGGGGGGGGGGGAAGGGGGGAAGGGGGGGAGGGGGGGGTAAACAGGGTTGCTGCTGCACTGGCCGAAAGGGAATGGGACACAGAAGAGGTGGCCGGGCCGGAGGTGAGGGAGACGCGGACACGGGACTGGCCCAGAACAGGAGATGGCTAGTCGGCAGCGGGGGGTGGGGGGGGGGGGGGGGGGGTGGGGGGGGGGATTTATGAAGCGCATGTTGGGGTGCATCCCGGACCTGGAGGTAGGAGGACTGATAATGGGAGGGGACTTCAATACAGTGCTGGACCCAGCACTGGACCGCTCCAGATCAAGGACGGGAAAGAGGCCGGCGGCGGCCAGGGTGCTCAGGGGGTTTATGGACCAGATGGGGGGAGTGGACCCATGGAGGTTCGCAAGACCGCACCCAGGGAATTTTCTTTCTTCTCCCACGTGCACAAGGCATACTCCCGGATAGACTTCTTTGTGCTGGGCAGGGCGCTCATCCCGAGGGTGGAGGGGACGGAGTATTCGGCCATAGCCGTTTCGGACCATGCCCTGCACTGGGTGGAAGTGGGGCTGGGAGAGGAGAGGGACCTACGCCGCTGTGGCGGTTGGATGTGGGACTGCTGGCGGACGAGGTGGTGTGTGGGAAGGTGAGGGGGTGTATTGAAAGGTACTTGGAGGCCAACGACAACGGGAGGTGCGAGTGGGGGTGGTATGGGAGGCGTTGAAGGCGGTGATCGGGGAGAGCTAATCTCCATCAGGGCTCATAGGGAGAAGACAGAGGGCATGGAAAGGGAGAGGTTAGTGGGGGAGATTTTGCGAGTGGACAGGAGATACGCAGAGGCCCCGGAGGAAAGATTACTTGGGGAAAGACGACGGCTCCAGACGGAGTTTGACCTGTTGACCACGGGGAAGGCGGAGGCACAGTGGAGGAAAGCGCAGGGGGCAGCCTACGAGTATGGGGAAAAGGCCAGTCGGATGCTGGCACACCAGCTCCGTAAGAGGGCGGCAGAGAAGGAAATAGGGGGAGTCAAAGTTGGTGGGGGAGCCACGGTTCAGAGTGCAACGGAAATAAATCAGGTATTTAAGGCCTTCTACGAAGAGCTGTACAGATCCCAGCCCCCAGGGGGGGGGGGGGGGGGAAGAGGGGATGGGAAGATTCCTGGACCAATTGCAGTTCCCGAGGGTGGAGGAGCAAGCGGCGGCTGGTTTGGGGGCACCAATCGGGTTGGAGGAGCTGAGTAAGGGTTTGGGGAGCATGCAGGCGGGGAAGGCCCCGGGGCCGGACGGGTTCCCGGTGGAGTTCTATAGAAAGTATGCGGACCTGTTGGCCCCGTTACTAGTGAGGACCTTTAATGAGGCAAAAGAGGGGGGGTCCATGCCCCCGACAATGTCGGAGGCGACAATTTCCTTGATTCTGAAGCGAGACAAGGACCCAATGCAATGTGGATCGTACAGGCCGATTTCGCTCCTAAATGTGGACGCCAAGCTATTGGCAAAAGTGCTGGCCACGAGGATTGAGGACTGTGTCCCGGGGGTGATACATGAGGACCAGACGGGATTTGTAAAGGGCAGGCAATTAAATACGAATGTGCGGCAGCTCTTAAACGTGATAATGATGCCATCGGAGGAGGGAGAGGCGGAGATAGTGGCAGCCATGGACGCGGAAAAGGCCTTTGACCGAGTTGAGTGGGAGTACCTCTGGGAGGTGTTGAGTAGGTCTGGGTTGGGGAGGGTTTATTAGCTGGGTTAAGCTCCTTTACAGCGCCCCGGTGGCGGGTGTGGTGACGAACCGGCGGAGGTCGGAGTACTTTCGGCTGTACCGAGGAACGAGGCAGGGGTGCTCCCTGTCCCCCCTGTTGTTTGCATTGGCGATCGAACCCTTGGCCATATCACTGAGGGAGTCTAATAAATGGAGGGGAGTGGTCCGCGGGGGGGAAGAGCATCGGGTGTCGCTATACGCGGACAACCTGCTGCTGTACGTGGCGGACCCAATGGAGGGGATGGTGGAGGTCATGCAGACTTTGAGGGAGTTTGGGGAGTTCTCGGGCTATAAGCTCAATGTAGGGAAGAGCGAGCTTTTTGTACTACAGGCAGGGGACCAAGAAAGAGGGATAGGGGACCTACCGCTGAGGAGGGCGGAGGGGAGTTTTCGGTATCTGGGGATCCAGATAGCCAGGAGCTGGGGGGCCCTACACAAATTGAATCTGACGAGGTTGGTGGACCAAATGGAGGTGGACTTCAAAAGATGGGACATGTTGCTGCTCTCGTTGGCGGGTAGAGTGCAGGCGGTAAAAATGGTGGTCCTTCCGAGGTTTTTGTTTGTGTTCCAGTGCCTCCCCATCGTGATCACCAAAGGCTTTTTCAAGAGAGTACGTAGGAGTATTATGGGGTTTGTGTGGGCGGACAAAACCCCGAGGGTAAGGAGAGGGTTCCTGGAGCGCAGTAGGGACCGAGGAGGGCTGGCGCTGCCAAACCTAGGGAGCTACTGCTGGGGAGCAAACGTGGCGATGATCCGTAAGTGGGTTATGGAGGGGGAGGGCGCGGCATGGAAGAGAATGGAGATGGCGTCCTGCAAGGGAACGAGCTTGGGGGCGCTGGTGACGGCGCCGTTGCCGCTCTCGCCATCAAAGTACACCACGAGCCCGGTGGTGGCGGCAACGTTAAGGATCTGGGGCCAGTGGAGACGGCATAGGGGTGCAGTGGGAGTCTCGGTGTGGTCCCCGATCAGGGGTAACCACCGGTTTGTCCCGGGGAAGATGGACGGGCGGTTCCAGGGCTGGCACCGGGCGGGGATTAGAAGAATGGGGGAGCTGTTCATCGACGGGACATTTGCGAGCCTAGGGGCACTGGAGGAGAAGTTTGAGCTACCCCCGGGAAATGCATTCAGATATATGCAGGTGAGGGCTTTTGTGAGGCGACAGGTCAGGGAATTCCCGCTGCTCCCGACACAGGAAATTCAAGACAGGGTGATCTCGGGTGTATGGGTCGGGGAGGGCAAGGTGTCGGCAATATACCAGGAGATGAAAGAAGAGGGGGAGGCGCTGGTAGAGGAGTTGAAGGGTAAATGGGAGCAGGAGCTGGGGGAGGAGATCGAGGAAGGTTTATGGGCTGATGCCCTGGGTAGGGTTAATTCCTCCTCCTCATGTGCCAGGCTCAGCCTGATACAATTTAAGGTGGTTCACAGAGCGCACTTGACGGGGGCGAGGTTGAGTAGGTCCTTTGGGGTAGAGGACAGATGTGGAAGGTGTTCAGGGAGCCCGGCGAACCATGTCCATATGTTTTGGTCATACCCGGCACTGGAGGGGTTCTGGAGAGGAGTGGCGGGAGTAATATCTCAGGTGGTGAAAGTCTGGGTCAAGCCAAGCTGGGGGCTAGCAATATTCGGAGTAGTGGACGAGCCGGGAGTGCAGGAGGCGAAAGAGGCCGGCATTCTGGCCTTTGCGTCTCTGGTAGCCCGGCGAAGGATCTTGCTAATGTGGAAGGAAACTTTAATAAATATATATATATTTTTAAAAAATCACTCACCACACCGACTTGGAAATATATCGCCATTCCTTCATTGTCGCTGGGTCAACATCCTGGAACTCCCTCCCTAACAGCATTAATTAATTAATTATCTTTGTCACAAGTAGGCTTATATTAACACTGCCATGAAGTTACTGTGAAAATCCCCTCGTCGCCACATTCCGGCGCCTGTTCAGGTACACAGAGGGAGAATTCAGAAGAAGAGAAAATGCTGAAAAATCTCAGCAGGTCTGGCAGCATCTGTAGGGAGAGAAAAGAGCGAACGTTTCGAGTCCGGTGACTCTTTGTCAAAGCTAACAGACAGAGAAAGTGGGAAATATTTATACTGTGGAGTGAGAATGAAAGATGAGTCATAGCCACAGAAACCCAGGGAAACCGGGTGCTAATGGCCACAGAAACCCAGGGGAAAGAGTGCTAATGGCCACAGAAACCCAGGGGAAAGAGTGCTAATGGCCACAGAAACCCAGGGAAACCGGGTGCTAATGGCCACAGAAACCCAGGGGGAAGAGTGCTCATGGCAGTCCCCAGAGAGGACAAAAGATGTGAAAGGCCAAACAGCAGAGAAATTAACATCAGAGGATGAACTGTAGATGTGGGGGGAGGGGAAGGGGGAAGCAAAGAGGGAGAAAGGTTAAGGAAAGGTGGATAAGATTGGGGGGGAGAAATTAAATATATATTAAGAAAGAAAGAAATGGTAAAAGACAGTTAACATGAAATGAAAACAGTAAGAAGTCTTCCAACACCAGGTTAAAGTCCAACAGGTTTGTTTCGATGTCACTATGACCTGGTGTTGCAAGACTTCTTACTGTGCTCACTCCAGTCCAACGCCGGCATCTCCACATCATGAAATGAAAACAAATGGGTCGAGGTGGGGTCGAGCGGATCATCTGAAGTTGTTGAATTTGATGTTCAGGCCGGAAGGCTGTAGCGTGCCTAACCGGAAGATGAGATGTTGTTCCTCCAGTTTGCGTTGAGCTTCACTGGAACATTGCAGCAGGCCAAGAACAGATATGTGGGCATGGGCGCAGGGTCTTTGGTTAAAATGGCAAGCATCAGGAAGGTCAGGGTCCTGAATGCGCACAGACCGAAGATGCTCAGCAAAGCGATCACCCAGTCTGTGTTTGGCCTCTCCGTTTTAGAGGAGACCACATTGGGAGCAGCGAATGCAGTAGACCAAGTTGGAAGGGATGCAAGTGAAACACTGCTTAACCTGGAGAATTCTCCAGGAAGAATTCAGAATGTCCAATTCACCTAACAGCACGTCTTTCAGGACTTGTGTGAGGAAACCGGAGCACCCGGAGGAAAACAACGCAGACACGAGGAGAACGTGCAGCCTCCGCACAGACAGTGACCCAAGCAGGAAATCGAACCCGAGACCTGGCGCTGTGAAGCAACAGTGCTAACCACTGTGCTACCGTGCCGCCCACATTAAAATGATCTAGTCGGCACACTGTTGGGTATTCTTCGGGACTTGTGGGAGGAAACCGAAGCACCCGGAGGAAACCCACGCAGACACGGGGAGAACGTGCAGACTCCGCACAGACAGTGACCCAAGCCGGGAAATGAACCTGGGATCCTGATGCTGTGAAGCAACAGTGTCATAGAATCATAGAACGATACAGCGCAGTACAGGCCCTTCGGCCCACGATGTTGCACCAAAACAAAAGCCATCTAACCTACACTATGCCATTATCATCCATATGCTTATCCAATAAATTTAAATGCCCTCAATGTTGGCGAGTTCACTACTGTTGCAGGTAGGGCATTCCACGGCCTCACCACTCTTTGCGTAAAGAACCTACCTCTGACCTCTGTCCTATATCTATTACCCCTCAGTTTAAAGTTATGTCCCCTCGTGCTAGCCATTTCCATCCGCGGGAGAAGGCTCTCACTGTCCACCCTATCTAACCCCCTGATCATTTTGTATGCCTCTATTAAATCTCCTCTTAACCTTCTTCTCTCTAACGAAAACAACCTCAAGTCCATCAGCCTTTCCTCATAAGATTTTCCCTCCATACCAGGCAACATCCTGGTAAATCTCCTCTGCACCCGCTCCAAAGCTTCCACGTCCTTCCTATAATGCGGTGACAGAACTGTACGCAATACTCCAAATGCGGCCGTACCAGAGTTTTGTACAGCTGCAACATGACCTCATGACTCCGGAACTCAATCCCTCTACCAATAAAGGCCAACACTCCATAGGCCTTCTTCACAACCCTATCAACCTGGGTGGCAACTTTCAGGAATCTATGTACATGGACACCTAGATCCCTCTGCTCATCCACACTTCCAAGAACTTTACCATTAGCCAAATATTCCACATTCCTGTTATTCCTTCCAAAGTGAATCACCTCACACTTCTCTACATTAAACTCCATTTGCCACCTCTCAGCCCAGCTCTGCAGCTTATCTATGTCCCTCTGTGACCTGCTACATCCTTCCGCACTGTCGACAACACCACCGACTTTAGTGTCGTCTGCAAATTTACTCACCCACCCTTCTGCGCCCTTCTCTAGGTCGTTGATAAAAATGACAAGCAGCAACGGCCCCAGAACAGATCCTTGTGGTACGCCACTTGTAACTGAACTCCGTTCTGAACATTTCCCATCAACCACCACCCTCTGTCTTCTTTCAGCTAGCCAATTTCTGATCCACATCTCTAAATCACCCTCAATCCCCAGCCTCCGTATTTTCTGCAATAGCCTACCGTGGGGAACCTTATCAAACGCTTTACTGAAATCCATATACACCACATCAACTGCTCTACCCTCGTCTACCTGCTCAGTCACCTTCTCAAAGAACTCGATAAGGTTTGTGAGGCATGACCTACCCTTCACAAAGCCATGCTGACTATCCCTGATCATATTATTCCTATCTAGATAATTATAAATCTTGTCTCTTATAATCCCCTCCAAGACTTTACCCACAACAGATGTGAGGCTCACCGGTCTATAGTTGCCGGGGTTGTCTCTACTCCCCTTTTCAAACAAAGGGACCCCACATTTGCTATCCTCCAGTCCTCTGGCACTATTTCTGTAGCCAATGATGACATAAAAATCAAAGCCAAAGGCCCAGCAATCTCTTCCCTGGCTTCCCAGAGAATCCTAGGATAAATCCCATCAGGCCCCGGGGACTTATCTACCTTCAGCCTGTCCAGAATTGCCAACACCTCTTCCCTACGTACCTCAATGCCATCTATTCTAATAGCCTGGGTCTCAGCATTCTCCTCCACAACATTATCTTTTTCCTGAGTGAATACTGACGAAAAATATTCATTTAGTATCTCGCCTATCTCTTCAGACTCCACACACAACTTCCCATCCCTGTCCTTGACTGGCCCTACTCTTACCCTAGTCATTCTTTTATTCCTGACATACCTATAGAAAGCTTTTGGGTTTTCCTTGATCCTACCTGCCAAATACTTCTCATGTCCCCTCCTTGCTTGTCTTAGCTCTCTCTTTAGATCCTTCCTCGCTACCTTGTAACTATCAATCGCCCCAACTGAAACTTCACACCTCATCTTCACATAGGCCTCCTTCTTCCTCTTAACAAGAGATTCCACTTCTTTGGTAAACCACGTTCCCTCGCTCGACGCCTTCCTCCCAGTGCTAACCACTGTGCTACCGTGCCGCACTGTGGGGGTACTTACACCATACAAACTGCAGCGGTACATGAAGGCAGCTCACCACCACCTTCTCAAGGGCAATTAGGATGGGTAACAAATGCTGGCCTGGCCAGGGACGCCCACATCTCTTGAATGAATACAAGAACCCTACGATTGCTTGGCACTGCTGCCTGCAACACCCTCCTTGACAGGTCCCCGATGGAAAAGGGAGGACTCCGATGTTGAGAGCCCACCACTGGAGGCCCTTTTTATATGTATTCAAGATACTTAATCAATCAATGCTCTTCATCTGTTTATCTTTAACCGTAACAATTCAATTAACATAAACATTAACATCCACTAGGGATGGGCAATAAATACAGCCAATCCAGGGAATTCATGGAGAGAAATAAGTTTACTTCACGTGGGCCGTCTTGGCCTTCTGACCCTATTTTCAACTTTCTCACAGACCTTTGTCATTCCTCTGTTAACATTATGCCACCTGGAGTTTGTTCAGTGCTGTATTGATGCAAACTATAACTAGCGTATGAGCTATATTGACTGGTAAAAGGCAACAGGAACTTGCGACAGAATGATAGGGTGACACAGCACAGAAAGAGACCATTCAGGCCATCGCTGCCTGTGCTAGCTCCCTGACAGAACCCCCAATTAGTCACACATCCACTGGCCTTTCCCAATGGCAAATAAGTCGAGGTCCAGTCTTTTAGCCCGTGTTCATTCATTGCCGTGTCCCCGACGAGCATCACGAAAACAGATGAATCTGATGAACACATTGAGGGAGGTTGTTGTGTGCAGACTGGCTGTTGCATCTCTGAAGTCACAACAAACACTTCAAATGTTTTTATTTGACTGTAAAGCCCCGAGCTTGTGAAAAGTGCCAAATAAATGCGATTTTTCAAAAAAGAACGAATAAAGGCTGTTAATGAAAAGCGCTCAAAGCAAACATGGAATCAGACATACTCTATCTGCCGTAATGAGAACAATTTGTATATTGCATTTATATAGCATCATTAATGCAATAAACTGTCCCAAAGTGCTTCACAACCGTTGTCAAACAGAATCTGCCACTGAGTAGCATCAGGAAATTTTCGGACAAGCTTGGTCACAGGGTTAGGCTTTGAGCAGTATCTTACAGGAGGAGAGATAGGTTGAGGGGTGGAGTTTAGGGTGGGTACGGTACAGCGGAGGTGCACAGAGAGCTGAAGGCATGACCTGCAGTGATGGAGCAATTAAATTAAGGATGCGGAAGAGACCGGAATTGGCAGGCCACAGTTGGGTACCGAGGCTGGAGGAGGTTACGGAGATAGGGAGGGAGTGAAGCCACGGAGGGATTTGAATACAAGGGTGAGAATTTTTAAATGAAGGCGTTGCTTAACAGGGCATCGTCAGTGAGGGAGGATGGGTTAAGACATGGCAACATGGGGTGGCAGAGTTCGCAGAGGGTATATTGTGGGAAAGAAGAGGTCTTGTGGCACTGTGGGTTATGCCCCAACCTCCGAGCCAGTGGTTTAGCACCGTGGGCTAAACAGCTGGTTTGTAATGCAGAACAAGGCCAGCAGCACGGTTCAATTCCCGTACCGGCCTCCCCGAACAGGCGCTGGAATGTGGCGACTAGGGGCTTTTCACAGTAACTTCATTGAAGCCTATTTGTGACAACAAGCGATTATTATTATTATTATCTGCGGCCTCCAGAATTTCGATACCTTTTGGGTGTGTAGTTATTCCAATTCTCCACTCTCCCATTGGATCTCGTGATGTCAGCTAATTTGGAGGAAAGAATCTGATTGTCCCTCGTGATGACAGCCAAGCGTTCGTCCTGCAGCTGAGGAAAGAATAGTCAGTCATCAGCGATCAGCGCATGAAGCATTCTCCGCAGACTTTGCGGCTAATTATTGTGGAGCTCACCAACAGCATAGCGTAGTCATTCGGCAGTGTTAACTCGACAAGACTTTGTTTCTGTGTTTGGATCTTGTCCCCCGTCGTCCCCCCCCCCCCCCCCGCCCCCCCCCCGCCCCCCCCCGTCCCCGCTTCTCTTTACTGGGCACCACAGCTCAATGTGTCGGGCACTGTGGATGTGCTCCAAGGGGCGCTGGTGAGATAACTCACTGTCCTGTAGGTAATGAACACGCCAAGGAGGCAGCACGGTGGCGCAGTATTTGGCACTGCTGCCTCACGGCGCCGAGTTGCCGGGTTTGATCCCGGTCCTGGGTCACTGTTGTTATGGGCCAGGGTTTAGAGAACCCCAAAGTGTATCATGGGATTCACCTGACCCACAACTTTTACTAGATTGTGGTATGGGGAGCACACGGCCCACTCTACAGGTGTGGTACAGCAGAAATGGGAAAGTATTTTTTAAAGCAAAACAATGTTTATTCCATGAACTCAAGTTAACCTTTTTAAAACATACAGTGAACATCTTAACAACCGTCAATTCAAATACAACCCCCAAAGGGGCTGTTTAGCACAGGGCTAAATCTCTGGCTTTGAAAGCAGACCAAGGCAGGCCAGCAGCACGGTTCAATTCCCGTAACAGCCTCCCCGAACAGGCGCCGGAACGTGGCGACTAGGGGCTTTTCACAGTAACTTCATTGAAGCCTACTTGTGACAATAAGCGATTTCACCAGCTCTTGGAAAGAGCACTCTACCCACAGTCAATACCTACACCCTATCCCCATAACCCAGTAGCCCCACCCAACACTAAGGGCAATTTTGGACACTAAGGGCAATTTATCATGGCCAATCCACCTAACCTGCACATCTTTGGACTGTGGGAGGAAACCGGAGCATTCGGACGAAACCCACGCAGACACGGGGAGGATGTGCAGACTCCGCACAGACAGTGACCCAAGCCGGAATCGAACCTGGGACCCTGGAGCTGTGAAGCAATTGTGCTAACCACCATGCTACCGTGCTGCCCTGTACTAATGCTTGATAACTCCCCAAACAACATCCAGAAGACAGAAGAAACACCTTTCAACAGAAACACAGAAGGTTTACATTCACTACTGAGAACATTTATAATTCTGAATTCACCAACTGATCAAGAGATAGTCTTTTGATGGCAGAGAGAACAGCAGTACACCCGCTCTGTCTGGCTTCAGCTCCGACACTGAAAACGAAACTAAAACACACCCTGCAGCAAACAGCCTAAAACGAAAGTAAAAAGCTGACAGATAGTCCAGCTCCACCTACTCTCTGACATCACTGCAGTAGTAAATACCCATTTCTTAAAGCTACTCTTACTACAGATATTTATATACACACCCATTTATCAACACCCATTTCTTAAGGTACTCTCACATGACACTGTCCGTGTGGAGTCTACACATACGCCCCATCTCTGCGTGGATTTCACTCTCACAACCCAAAGATGTGCAGGGCAGGTGGATTGGCCACGCTAAATTGCTCCTTAATTGAAACGTAATTGGGGACTCTAAATTTTATAACGAAAACCACCTAGACCTTGCTTGTGTCAACCACACTATTCGCAACCACAACCTCAGGAAAAAAGTGCCTGAGTTTCCAACTAGTCCACTCTGCGCGGCAACGCGAATACCTAACAGATCACCTGATCGCTCAGCTGGCCAACGCAGCGAGTGCTTGTGCCACCCAACAACAACAACTCGCCTTTATCTAACACCTTTAAGGTAGTACAAATGCGCTGAGAGCAGGAAAAATCAAACAACGCAAGACTCTGGGCCACATTAGGAGCTAGTTGGGCCCGGGGGGGGGGGGGGGGGGGGGGGAACCAAAATTTGAGGAGTGCAGAGATTCTAGAGGGTTGCAGGGCCAGAGGGGATCACAGCAATTGGGAGGGCTGAGGTCCGGGGAGGGGACTGCAAGCAAGGATGGAGAATTTAGCATCGAGGGGTCAGGGCTGTTCAGGAACAATGTTCTCTGCTGACAATATTCATCTCAGACAGGATAATATCTGAAATAGACTGCGGTAGATTAGGGAAGGCAAATCTGCCGTCAGTCTGGAACTCCACTTGATGGCAGCACAGGTTGTGAACTGAAGACTGTGAGGTTACAGCAGCAGACCCAGACTGGGAGTGTTCCTCGATCTGCTTCACACAGGGAGAGAAAAGCCTTTCGAAATAACTTCAGGAGCTTCGGTGACATTTGGAAATTGTACGGGAGCTGGGGTGTGGTAATGTCGTGGCTGTTGTACTGGGCTGGTGATGCAGAGAATATGGGCGGATCTTTACAGTCCCCACAAGCTGATTTGATGGCGGGAGGTGGGGGGTTGGCGAAGGGGTTGGCATGGGGGGAGGGGTGTCAGGCTTGTACAATGCAATGCATGGCCAGAGAGCCTCCTACCTGCCCCCGCCCCATTTTACAGGGGCACCCCTCACCGCGAGGAAACCCACGATGGAAATGTACCAATGGCAGATGCAGTATAATTTGGATAAGTGTGAGGTTATTCATTTTGGAAGCAAAAACAGGAAGGCAGATTACTACCTGAATGGTTGTAAATTGGGAGAGGGGAGTGTGCAGCGGGACCTGGGTGTCCTTGTGCACCATTCGCTGAAGGTAAGCATGCAGGTGTAGCAGGCGGTAAAGAAGGCTAATGGTATGTTGGCCGTCATTGCGAGAGGTTTCGAGTATAGAAGCAGGGATGTGTTGCTGCAATTGTACAGGGCCTTGGTGAGGCCACACCTGGAGTATTGTGTGCAGTTTTGGTCTCCTTCTCTGAGGAAGGATGGTCTTGCTCTCGAGGGAGTGCAGCGAAGGTTTACCAGACTGATTCCAGGGATGGCAAGAGTGTCATACGAGGAGAGATTGGCTAGGTCGGGATTGTTCTCGCTGGAGTTCAGAAGGATGAGGGGGGATCTCATAGAGACTTTTTAAATTCTAACAGGACTAGACAGGGTAGATGCAGGGAAGACGTTACCAATGATAAGTGTGTCCAGAACCAGGGGTCACAGCCTGAGGATTCAGGGTGAACCATTTCAGACAGAGATAAGGAGACACTTCTCCACACAAAGAGTGGTGGGCCTGTGGAATTCATTACCACAGGAAGTAGTTGATGCTAAAACATTGAATATATTCAAGAGGCGGCTGGATATAGCACTTGGGGAGAATGGGATCCAAGGCTATGGGGAGAAAGCAGGATTAGGCTATTGAGTTGGATGATCAGCCATGATGGTGATGAATGGCGGAGCAGGCTCGAAGGGCCAAAAGGCTTCCTCCTGCTCCTATCTTCTATGTATCGATGTATGTATGTATCAGTAGAACCGGCCATGATTCCCTTCAGTGGGGCCTCATTGATCCCCACCACTATTTTACCCACAGCGAGAAGGCTCATGCCAGATGGGTAGCCTGGCAGCCTTTACTGGGCAAGCTGGTGTCTGCCAGAGGCACACCCGCCCCCAGAAGGGGGGGGGGGGGGGGGGGGGGGGAAATAGTCAAACTTGGGAAACATCTGCTGTTGGTCTGAACTGAGTTCCAGTTCACACCAGTCGCAGTTTCCCAAGTTTCACTGCTTTTCTTCTGGGAAGGTCGCAGCAGCACCCTTCAACCCACCACCCCGGCCCGTCAAACCCAGCAGCATCGCCCCCCCCCCCCTCCCCCCACCCCCCCCGCCCCCTCCTCCCTCACTGCTACTGCCAGAACCCTCTAACACCCCAGAGTTTAGCTCCTCTTCAGGGACTGGTCGTAGCATCAGCAATGGTCCCTAGCTTGAACCATAGAATTCCTTCAGTGCAGCAGGAAGCCGTTTGGCCCCTCGAGTCTGCGCTGACCCTCTGAAAGAGCACCCTACCTAGACCCACTCCCCCGCCTTATCCCCGTCTTATAACCTGCCCAGATCCTATTGGCCGGGGACAATTGGTTACCCCATGTTCCTTGGGGAATACGAGCTCCCAATGAGGGGGGGGGATGGCAATCATTGTTGGTGCAGCTGTATAAATAGAGCTGGCCAGTGTAGGACCAGCTAGAGGTAACCAGTCATGAACTGCTGGCATTTTGTACATATTGTTGTCGATAAAGTTACTTTCTGTTTGACTCTTCACACTGCATTCTTCATGGCCCCCACAAAACCCCGTAACCTCATAACCCCCACCTAACCTGCACATCTTTGGACGTGTGGGAGGAAACCGGAGCACCCGGAGGAAACCCACGCACACACGGGGAGAACGTGCAGACTCCGCACAGACAGTGACCCAAGGCCGGAATTGGAGGAAATCTGTTAAAGCTGGTTTCAGTACTAGTGACCATGCTGTTTCATGGTCTGTCCTGAACCATTCTGGAACTGTGCCTCACTTCAAGGCCAACGTGACTAATATCTGCCCTCAGAAAGTAGCCTGAGTTTTGTCAAAACTCAGATCGACTGGAGATGGGACAATGAAACGTCACTTAATAGTGACCCTCCCAACCTCAAACAGAATTTTCAAAAAGCTGGTGCATACTTATACCTGTAGTTTCTTTAGCTTGACCTGAAGATGTGCGGGAGTCGGAAGTCCCCTCGTATCTACAACCGCAGTGGCCTTTTGCACCTAAGGATGGATAATTAAGCTTTGAAACATCTTGGAAAGAAGGAGGCTTCACATACAGCTTTGGTACAAATACCGACACCGAATCTGTATGAATGGATGGTTACACCTGAACTCTTCCAACACCAGAGGCATTAACCCGTTACCATTCTCCCCAATTGAGATCCGTAGCCACTTCCAACCATTTTTAACTTGTAATTTAAAAAAAAAAAAATTTAGAGTACCCAATTTATTTTTTCCAATTAAGGGGCAATTTAGCGTGGCCAATCCACCTACCCTGCGCATCTTTGGGTTGTGGGGTAAAACCCACGCAGACACGGGGAGAATGTGCAAACTCCACACGGACAGCGACCCAGGGCCGGGATCGAACCTGGGACCTCGGCGCCGTGAGGCTACAGCTCTGTGCTGCCCTTTTAACATGTAATTTAAAGGACAGGCACTGTTATGGCTCAGTGGAGCAGCGAGAGACTCCGTAACGACTAGCGCTAGCAACAGTGGAAAATAATTTTCCTCTTAACCTTCCGGCCAGCAAATGTTTGAGCTGGTGCAGCCCGAGATCACCGCCTGTTGATGCCAGCATCCATGGGTATTTGTTTAAATAGTCATTTGGTAGCACAGAACTTGAGTATTGCTGAAAAAAGACACGTTGTCAAAGTTTTTCATTTTGCACTCATCAGACCAATTTGTAAGAATACCAACAGTAAAGAGAACAACAATTTATACTGCTTGAGAACAGAGTGCTGATTGGTTGGCAAGTGGACTTTGATTGGTAGAAACATTGTCATGAAGAATGCAGCGGGAAACAGTTAATTGCCAAGCTATTGTTCAAATTTGAACCAAGCAGTCAACTCCGATTGGTCATGGCATTGCGATGTGGAATGAACCAGGGACTCTCAGGGCTGGTGTGATGCCAGGAACCTAAGCTGTAATTCCCAATAACTGGCGATGGATTGTATCAAACAGCACTGCTTGTAATGGGCAAAGTACTCACCGTTCCCAACCAGACCCCGCTTACGGAACAATCCTGATTGTGCTAGGAACAACACTGAAAACCAATTGGAGATTATCGGTTGGGGTCGCGCTCTGTCTCACATGCTGGACGCCACATACATTCAAACACATACCTGAAGGTGCTGGTGGAACCGGAGCTGGGCTTAAAAGGACGATGGAAATAGCCTTAATCCACGGAGGGGGCTGAGGAAGGCGCCCAGGAATAGAAGGAACTGCCCAAAGTTGCCATTTGTTCAGATGATGTCCTGATTACCGGTTCCACGGAAGAGGAACATTCAGCCACCCTGGAAGAAGGGCTAAAAAGATTCTCGAATGGTGGCGCGCACTTGAAAGGGGAAAAGTGTGCATTCCAAGCCAACGAGGCGACCTATTTAGGCTGCAGGTTTGACGCAAAAGGGTTGCACCCGGTGGAGGAGAAGAGAAGCGCCCGCCACAAAAAACATTACGGAGTTGAAGTCCTTCGTCGGGATGATTAACTATCGCGGTAGATTCCTGCCGAATCTGGCCATCCTGTTTGCCCCATTGCATGCTTTGTTGAAGAAACACCAAGAATGGTTTTGGAAAGCATCCCAGGAGTAGGCCTTCAATCAAGTGAGGCAGCATCTTCAGTCCACTTGTTTACTGATCCATTTTGACCCTCGGAGAGAACTTGTCCTCGCCTGTGACTCGTCTCCACATGGTCCAGCGCAGAAACAGAAAATGCTGGGCAATCTCAGCAGGCCTGGCAGCGTCTGTGGAAAGAGAGAGAGAGACTGGAGCTAACACAAAGTCACCCAGACTCGAAAAGCTAGCTCCCTTCTCCCTCCAGAGATGCTGCCAGGTCTGCTGCGATCGTCCAGCATTTCCTGGTTTTGTTTCAGATTCCAGCGTCCACAGTCATTTGCTTTTATCTCAGTGATAATCTTTGGCATTTGTTAATGTCTTTTTCTATATCTATACATCAGTATGAGTCTACTTTCTAACTCATGTGTCCATCTCTGTGTGTGACAGTTCTGTCTGTCTCACATTAAGGGTGTATTGTTCCTTTGATGTATGAGTGCAGTATCTTTTCTGTTAATGGTGATATGTTACAGCTTACTCAGGGAGTCCAAGTTGCTGCGGCAACATACATTTTGACAGGGCTCTCAACCGTATATGACACATATCCCACACATCTGCCCTCATCCATTTCCCTCCCTCCCAGATCCACAATCCGCTTTTCCTATTTTTACAATCCTCTTTTCTTATTTTGCATCAGAGGTGCAACACCTGTCCCTTTACCCCCTCCCTCCTCACTGTCCTCACTCTCCAAAGACCCAAATATCCCTTTCAGATGAAGCAGCGTTTCACCAGCACCTCCCTCAATTTGGTCTACTCTATCCGCAGCCCCCAATGGGGGTCTCCTCGACATGGAGGAGGCTAAAGGCAGACTGGCGACTGCTTTGCAGAACACCTTCACTCTGTCCACAAGCACGAGTCTCATCTTCCAGTCGCTTGTCATCTTAACTCAGCACCTTCTTCCCATGCCCACATGACCATCCTCGACCTGCTGCAGGGCCCCAGTGAAACAACCTGGAGGAACAACATTTCATCTTCTGATTAGACGTGTCACAGACATCTAGACACAGCATTGAGTTTAACAACTTTAGACTGGAAATTTTCCCCTCCATCTTAACCCCGCACTACCTTTTGTGGTTTGTTGTCAGTTGTTTCTCAGCTCCCTGACCATGCCACAATACAACCTCAATCCTCCAGCACTAGGCCACCTCTCCCTGACTGCTTAGTTGCTCCCATTAACAACATTCTGCTCAATCATCATTTGCACTCTTCATCCCTTAAATGGCAAGTACACCATGGGCGGGATTCTCTATAAATGGGATTATGTCCCCACGCCAGCATGAAAACCGGCGCCAACGACTCCGGTGTCAACGGCCCCCGAAGGTGAAGAATTCTCACCCTTTCTAGTGGGCTAGGTTGTTGCCGATGGCGATCGGGCCCACAGCTCCAGTCGGCAGGGAACGGCCCGCGCGAGTTCGCGCATGCGCGGAACGGCCGGCGTACTCTCGCGCATGCGTGGAATGGCTGCCGTATTTCCGCGCATGCGTGGGGTTCCGTTCTCCACGGCGGCGCTTGGGCAATATGGCGGAGCCAGGCCACCGTGGGGGCCCCCCCCTGGGTCAGATCCCCGCCCCCCCGCACACTCACCTTCCAGGTCCCACCGTGTGGGAAGTGAGTAATCCACGCCGGCGGGACTAAGCCAAACCCGTCGGCCACTCGGCCCATCGGGGCCAGGAGAATCGCCGGGGGGGCGCTGTCAATGGCCCCCGACCGGCGTTGCAGCGATCGCGCCAACGCCCGGAAAACGGTGCCGGAGAATGGGGAAGCCGGCGTCAGGGCGCGATTCGCACCCCCCCCCCCCCACCCCGGAGATTCCGGCCCATATGCCTCCTTTACCACTGCATCCACCTGCTCTGCTACCTTAATGGACCGGTGAACATGCACACCAAGGTCCCTCTGACCCTCGGTGCTTCCCAGGGTCCTGCCGTTTATCATGTATTTCCCTGTCTTGTTTGTCCTTCCCAAGTGCATCACCTCACACCTATTTGCTTTTTTTCTTGTCTATAATTTAGAGTACCCAATTATTTTTTTCCAATTAAGGGGCAATTTAGCGTGGCCAATCCACCTACCCTGCACATCTTTGGGTTGTGGGGGTGAAACTCACGCAGACACGGGGCGAATGTACAAACTCCACACGGCCAGTGACCCAGGGCCGGGATCGAACCTGGGTCTTCAGCGCCATGGGCAGCAGTGCTAACCACTGTGCCACCGTGCTGCCCACCTCACACTTACTTGGATTGAATTCCATTTGCCACTGATCAGCCAATCTGACCAGCCCGTCTGTATCCTCCTGTAATCTAAGGCCATCCTCCTCACTATTTACCACCCCAATAATTTTTGTATCTTCCACAATCTTACTCATCAACCCTCCTACATTCAGGTCTTAATCATTTATATAAATCACAAACAGCAAGGGCCTTAACATTGATCCCTGCGGGACCCCACTGGACACAGGCCTCCAGTCAGAAAAATGCCCCTTGACCATCACCATCTGCTTCCTGCCACCCAGCCAATTCTGGATCCAACTTGCCAAATTTTCTTGGATCCCATGCGCCCTTACCTTCGCCATCAGTCTCCCACCTGGGACCTTATCAAAGCTTTGTCGAAGTCCAAGTGGACTACATCAAATGCATTGCCCTCATCTACACACCTGGTCATCTCGTTGAAAAATTCAAATATGTTGGTCAGACATGATCTCCCCTTAACACAACCGTGCTGCCTGTTATTGACTAATCCCTGCCTCTCCAAATGCACAGTAAGAAGTCTTACAGCACCAGGTTAAAGTCCAACAGGTTTGTTTCGAATCACTAGCTTTCGGAGCGCTGCTCCTTCCTCAGGTGAATGAAGAGGTGGGTTCCAGAAACACATATATAGACAAATTCAAAGATGCAAGACGATACTTTGAATGTGAGCATTTGCAGGTAGGCGAAGAAGATGTCGTAGTTTCTCCGCTCCCGGGAAGTACTGGACGACGAAGGGTACTCTGTCGGTTGTGTCCCGTGTTTGTCTTCTGAGGAGGTCGGTGCGGTTTTTTATTGTGGCTCTCCAAATGCAGATTCATTCTGTCTCTCAGAATTGCTTCCAATAGTTTCCTCGCCACTGACTGACTGGTCTGTAGGTTCCTGCTTTATCCCTTTCTCCCTTCTTGAATAATGGCACCACATTGGCGATCCTCCAGTCCCCCGACACCTCTCCTGTGACCAGAGAGGAATTGAAAATTATTGCCAGCACCCCTGCTATTTCCTCCCTTGCCTCATTCAACAACCTGGGATACATTTCATCCGGCCCTGGAGATTTATCTTCTTTTAAGCCTGCCACATCACTCAAAACCTCCTCTCTGTCTATGTCAATTTCTTTAAATTTTATCAGTTTTTCTCCCTGATTTCTACACCCACACTGTCCCTCTCACGAGTGAACACTGACACAAAGTATTCATTTAGAGCCGTACCTACGTCCTGCGGCTACACACACAAATTATCACCGTGGTCCTTAATGGACCCTACTCTTTCCCTAGTTATCCTTTTACCCTGAATGTACTTGTAAAACAATTTAGGATTTTCCTTTATTTTACCTCCCAGTGTCCCCTTTTTACTCTCCTAATTTCCTTTTTAAGTTCCCTCTTGCACAGTCTATGCACCTCAAGGGCTTCTGTGGTTTTGAGCCCTCGATATCTGCCATAAGCTTCCCTTTATCCAAAGCTGTATATCCCTCGATATCCAGGTCTCACTGGATTGGTTGGTCCCACCCTTTTTCTTGATTGGAACATGTTGGCCCTGCACTCTCCCTATTTCCTTCTTGAGTGCGTCCCATTGTTCTGTCACAGATTGATCTAAAAGTGTCTGCTCCCGGTCCATTCTGGCCAAATCATGGGCGCGATTCTGCAAAATGGAGACTCAGTGTTCGCGCCGTCGTGAACGCCGTCGCATTTCACGACGGCGCGAAACGGACACGGGGGCAACAGGTTCTGGCCCCCATAGGGGGCCAGCACTGTGCTGGAGCGGTTCACGCCGTTCCAGCCTCCCTTCCCGGCGCCAAATGGGCGCCGCGCGACCCGCGCATGCGCAGCTGGGCTGCACCAACCCGCGCATGTGCGGGGGACACCTTCAGCGCGCCGGCCCCTACGCAACATGGTTCAGGGGCCGGCCACGCAGGAAAGTAGGCCCGGGGGAGGGGAGGAGGGAGGCCCGCTGATCGGTGGGCCCGATCGCCATCGGAGGCCCCCCCCCCCAGGGACGGAACCCCTCTCCCCCACCCCCCCCCCCCCACCCCCACAGGCCGCCCCCTGACCCTTCGCGCAGCGTTCCCGCCGGCAGCGACCAGGGGGTGAAAGGCGCCGGCGGGACTCTGCCGTTCCCGCGCGGCCGCTCGGCCCATCCGGGCCGGAGAATCGGCGGCACCGGCCGGCGCAAATGGCGCCGATTCTCGGCACCTCGGAGAATCGCGCGCCGGTGAGGGGGCGGCTTGGTGCGGTTGCGGCGATTTTCCGGCCCGGCGCGGGGCTCGGAGAATCGTGCCCCATATCCGATCTTATTAAAATCGGCCTTCCCCCAGTTTGGAACTTTGATCTCAGGCCCATTCTTGTAATTTTCCACAACAATCTTGAATCTAACAGAGTTATGATCGCTGTCTGCAAAATGCTCCCCCACTAATTCTGCAACCATTTGTCCGGCTTCGTGACCGAAAATTAAGTCCAGGTCCGCCCCCTCTCTTGGAGGACCTTCTATGTCCTGGTTTCAAAAGTTCTCCTGGATGCATTTTAAGAATTTCCCTCCCTCTAAACCAGGCATTGTCAAACTCGGGGGTGCGACCCTTGGGTGGGTGGCGGACGGATGTCGGGAGGGTCACGGAGCCATCCGTCGCAGCACCCCCGATCGCGCAAACCGGGTGCAACAGCCGCAGCCGGCTGCGAGCGGCCTTCAAAATGGCCAGGAACAGATTTTAAAAATTTGGCCGCACTGCTCATGCGTGCCCGATCATCGGTGCGCATGTGCAAAATTATGATCGGGCACGCACGCACAGTGCGGCTGCATTAAAAAAAATATGGTCGCAGTCTCTTTTTTTTCAAGTTCGCGTGCCAAAGGGACCATTGGGGCCAAAGGGACCCAAAACCATTTCCTCCATTTTTGTCAGCAACAAACAAGCTAAGAGAAAATGGTGGGTCGCCAAGGTCGTCCGGCACGGGTCGCCAAGGTCGGCTGGCGCAGGTCGCCAAGGTCAGCTGGCGCAGGCCGCGAAGGTCGGCCGGGTTGGGTCCCGACGATTGGCAAAAATGGGTCCCCGGAAAAAAAGTTTGAAAAACACGGCTCTAAACCTTTTACACTATGACTACTTTCCTCTTTAAAAACTTACCTTGAAGAGTGACATCACAGCAAAGCAGTGACCTGATTGGCTGGTAAGGAAAGTGCTCCAATTAGCAGTAGCTGGGAGAAATTTAACTCTTCGTGGGTTGGTAAGTATTGTGATTGGTAAGTAAAATCTTTATTCCTTTCACTTATTCATTATTTGATGTTATATTTGCAATTAGTTAAGGTAAAGTGTAAAAATGGCAGGAGATCCCAGACCCGTGTTATGCTCCTCGTGCTCAATGTGGGAGTTCAGGGACGCGGCCGATGCCCCTGACTCCTCCATGTGCAGGAAGTGTGTCCAGCTGCAGCTCCTGTTAGACCGCATGACGGCTCTGGAGCTGCGGATGGGCTCGCTTTGGAGCATCCGCGATGCTGAGGACGTCGTGGATAGCACGTTCAGTGAGTTGGTCACACTGCAGATTAAGATGTGGGAGACAGGGAATGGTGACCAAAAGGCAGAGAAAGAGCAGGAAGGCAGTGCAGGTGTCCCCTGCGGTCATCTCCCTCCAAAACAGGTATATCGTTTTGGATACTGTTGGGGGAGATGACTCACCAGGGGAAGGCAGTAGTAGCCAGGCTCATGGCACCGTGGCTGGCTCTGCTGCACAGAAGGGCGGGAAAAAGACTGGCAGGGCTATAGTCATAGGGGATTCAATCGCAAGGGGCGTAGACAGGCGTTTCTGTGGTCGAAAACGAGACTCCCGAATGGTATGTTGCCTCCCGGGTTCACGGGTCAGGGATGTCTCAGATTGGCTGCAGGACATACTGAAGGGGGAGGGTGAACAGCCAGTTGTCATGGTGCATATAGGCACCAACGATATAGGTAAAAAATGGGATGAGGTCCTACAATCAAAATTTAGGGAGTTAGGAGATAAGTTAAAAAATAGGACCTCAAAGGTAGCAATCTCAGGATTGCTACCAGTGCCACGTGACAGTCAGAGTAGAAATTCAAGAATAGTCAGAATGAATACGTGGCTTGAGAGATGGTGCAGGAGAGAGGGGTTCAGGTTTTTGGGACATTGGAACCGGTCCTGGGGCGGTGGGACCATTACAAATCGGATGGTCTACACCTGGGCAGGACTGGAACCAATGTCCTAGAGGGTGCTTTTGCTGTTGGGGAGGTTTTAAACTAATGTGGCAGGGGGTTGGGAACCAGATTAGGAAGTTAGAGGTCAGTAAAGAGGCAGCAACTAAAGCCAGTAAGGTACTAGATAATAAACTCAATGTGACTAAGGGGAAGAGTTGATGAACGCAAAGGGACAGGTGACCTGAGGTGCATTTGTTTCAATGCGAGAAGTGTAGCAGGTAAGGCAGATGAATTTAGGGCTTGGATTAGTACCTGGGAATATGATGTTATTGGTATTACTGAGACTTGGTTGAGGGAAGGGCAAGAGTGGCAACTAAATATCCCAGGGTATAGCTAGTTCAGGAGGGATAGAGAGGGAGGTAAAAGGGGTGGAGGAGTTGCATTACTGGTCAGAGATGATATCACAGCTGTGATTAAGGAGGGCACGATGGAGGATTCGAGCACTGAGGCAATATGGGTAGAGCTAAGAAATAGGAAGGGTGCAGTACCATTGTTGGGACTTTACAACAGGCCTCCCAAAAGCGAGCATGAAGTAGAGGTACAAATATGTAGACAGATTACAGAAAAATGTAGGAACAATAGGTTGGTCGTGATGGGAGATCTTAACTTCCCCAACATTGAATGGGACTCATGTAGTGTTGGAGGCGTAGATGGAGCAGAATTTGTAAGGAGCATCCAGGAGAGTTTTTTAGAGCAGTATATAAATAGTCCAACTCGGGAAGGGGCCATACTGAACCTGGTATTGGGGAATGATCCCGGCCAGGTGGTTGAAGTTTCAGTCGGTGATTACTTTGGGAATAACGATCACAATTCTGTAAGTTTTAGAATACTCATGGACAAAGACGAGAGTGGTCCTAAAGGAAGAGTGCTAAATGGGGGAAAGGCCAAGTATAACAAAATTTGGCAGGAGCTAGGGAATGTGGATTGGGAGCAGCTGTTTAAGGGTAAATCCACATTTGAAATGTGGGAGTCTTTTAAGGAAAGGTTGATTAGAGTGCAGGACAGGCATGTCCCTGTGAAAATGAGGAATAGAAATGGCAAGATTAGGGAACCATGGATGACGGGTGGAATTGTGAGACTAGCTAAGATGAAAAAGGAAGCATACATAAGATCTAGGCGACTTAAAACTGATGAAGCTTTGGAGGAATATCGGGAAACTAGGACAAATCTCAAACGCGCAATAAAGAGGGCTAAAAGGGGCCATGAAATATCTTTGACTAACAGGGTTAAGGAAAATCCCAAAGCCTTTTATTCGTATATAAGGAGCAAGAGGGTAACTAGAGAGAGGATTGGCCCACTCAAAGACAAAAGAGGGAATTTATGCGTACTTTGCATCGGTATTCACCAAGGAGAGGGACATGACGGATGTTGAGGCTAGGGATGGATGTTTAAATACTCTAGGTCATGTTGGCATAAGGAAGGGGGAAGTTTTGGGTATTCTAAAAGTCATTAAGGTGGACAAGTCCCTAGGTCCGGATGGGATCTATCCCAGGTTACTGAGGGAAGCGAGGGATGAAATAGCTGGGGCCTTAACAGATATCTTTGCAGCATCCTTGAGCACGGGTGAGGTCCCGGAGGACTGGAGAATTGCTAATGTTGTCCCTTTGTTTAAGAAGGGTAGCGGGGATAATCCAAGGAATTATAGACCTGTGAGCTTGATGTCAGTGGTAGGCAAACTGTTGGAGAAGATACTGAGGGATAGGATCTATTCACATTTGGAAGAAAATAGACTTATCAGTGATAGGCAGCATGGTTTTGTGCAGGGAAGGTCATGTCTCACAAACCTAATAGAATTATTTGACGAAGTGACAAAGTTAATTGATGAGGGAAGGGCTGTAGATGTCATATACATGGACTTCAGTGAGGCGTTTGATAAAGTTTCCCATGGCAGGTTGATGGAAAAAGTGAAGTCGTATGGGGTTCAGGGTGTACTAGCTAGATGGATAAAGAACTGGCTGGGCAACAGGAGACAGAGAGTAGTGGTGGAAGGGAGTCTCTCAAAATGGAGAAAGGTGACTAGCGGTGTTCCACAGGGATCCGTGCTCGGACCACTGTTGTTTGTGATATACATAAATGATCTGGACGAAGGTATAGGTGGTCTGATTAGCAAGTTTGCAGATTATACTAAGATTGGTGGAGTTGCAGATAGCGAGGAGGACTGTCAGAGAATACAGCAAAATACAGATAGATTGGAGTGTTGGGCAGAGAAATGGCAGATGGAGTTCAATCCAGGCAAATGCGAGGTGATGCATTTTGGAAGATCTAATTCAAGAGCAGACTATACGGTCAATGGAAGAGTCCTGGGGAAAATTGATGTACAGAGAGATCTGGGAGTTCAGGTCCATTGTACCCTGAAGGTGGCAACGCAGGTCGATAGAGTGGTCAAGAAGGCATACAGCATGCTTGCCTTCATCGGACGGGGTATTGAGTACAAGAGTCGGCAGGTCATGTTACAGTTGTATAGGACTTTGGTTAGGCCACATTTGGAATACTGCGTGCAGTTCTGGTCGCCACATTACCAGAAGGATGTGGATGCTTTAGAGAGGGTGCAGAGGAGGTTCACCAGGATGTTGCCTGGTATGGAGGGTGCTAGCTATGAAGAAAGGTTGAGTAGATTAGGATTGTTTTCATTGGAAAGGCAGAGGTTGAGGGGGACCTGATTGAGGTCTACAAAATTATGAGAGGTATGGACAGGATGGATAGCAACAAGCTTTTTCCAAGAGTGGGGGTGTCAATTACAAGGGGTCACGATTTCAAGGTGAGAGGGGGAAAGTTTAAGGGAGATGTGCGTGGAAAGTTTTTTACGCAGAGGGTGGTGGGTGCCTGGAACCCTTTGCCAGCGGAGGTGGTAGAGGCGGGCACGATAGCATCATTTAAAATGCATCTAGACAGATATATGAAAGGGCGGGGAACAGAGGGAAGTAGATCCTTGGAAAATAGAAGACCGGTTTAGATAAAGGATCTGGATCGGCACAGGCTTGGAGGGCCGAAGGGCCTGTTCCTGTGCTGTAATTTTCTTTGTTCTTTGTACCCCGGTTAATGTTGAGAAAGTTGAAATTCCCCACTATCACTACCTTTTACTGTTACACTTCTCTGAAATTTACCTACATATCTGCTCTTTTATTTCTCTCGGACTGTTAATTGGCCTAGAGAACATTCCCAGCAATGTGATTGCTCACCTTTGGTTTTTAAGTTCTACTCATAAGTTCTACTCATTGAAGAGCCTTTTAAAATGTTGTCCCTCCTTCCTGCTGTAATTGATTCCCTAATCAAAATTGGGACACTCCCTCCTCTTTTACCTCCTTCCCCGTCTCGTCTAAAGATCCAATATCCTGGAATATTAAGCTGCCAGTCCTGCCCCTCTCTCAACCATGTCTCAGTGACAGCAATGGCACCATACCAGTATGTTTTAATATGTACCCTTGATTCAACTGCCTTGTTCATCAGACTCCTTGCATTAAAATAAAAACCATCCAATCTTGCCAACTCCCTTGTGACTTAACTGGTCTATAACTTCTATGCCTGCCTGACTCACTTGCTGTGTCATCTAATTTTGGCTGTGCATCTCTCCCTGCTGAACCTTCTCTCAGGATCCACCCCCTGCCAAGTTAGCTTAAACCCTCCCCAACAGCACTAACAAACCTCCCTGCAAGGACACTGGTCCCATTTCCGTTCAGGTGCAAACCGCTCGCCTTGTACATGTCCCACCATTCGCAAAAACGGTTCCAACATCGCAGAAATCTACAGCCCTCAATCCTGCGCCGTCTCCTCCAGCCATGCATTTATCTGGACTAACCTCCTATTTCTTGAGTCACTAACACGTGGCATCAGAAGTAATCCAGAGATTACTACCTTTTGGGTCCTGTTATTTAATCTACTTTCTAGCTCCCCTCATTCTTTTTGCTGCCTGTATCGTTGATACCAATGTGTACCATGATATCGGTCTGTTTGCCCTCCCCCTTCAGTATGCCCTGCAGCTGTTCACCGACATCCCTGACCCTGGCACCAGGGAGGCAACATACCATCCTGGAGTCTCTTTCAGTGGCTGCAGAAATGCCTGTGTCTTCAAGGAGGAGAGAGGCTGGGAGAGGATACGTGGTTAAAATTGGGGAAGGGCAGAAATATCATAATAATAATAATAACCTTTTATTGTCACAAGTATGAAGTTACTGTGAAAAAACCTAGTCGTCACATTCCGGTGCCTGTTTGGGTAAGCCGGTACGGGAATTGAACGCCCGCTGCTGGCCTTGTCTGCATCACAAACCAGCTCACTAGCCCACTGAGCTAAACCAGCCCTTAGGAGCTGTGAGGAGCGATTAATAGAATTTTTAAATTTTCTTTATAATAAATTTAGAGTGCCCAATTCATTTTTTCCTAATTAAGGAGCAATTTAGCGTGGCCAATCCACCTACCCTGCACATCTTTGGGTTGTAGGGGCGAAACCCACGCAAACAAGGGGAGAATGTTCAAACACCACACGGACAGTGACCCAGAGCCGGGATCGAACCTGGGACCTCGGCCCTGTGAGGCAACATAGAACTGTACAGCACAGTGCAGGCCCTTCGGCCCACGATGTTGTGCCGAATTAGTCTGAAACTAAGATCAAATCAACCGACTCCCAATCATTCTGGTGAGCTCCATGTGCCTATCCAATAACCGCTTGAAAGTTCCTAAAGTGTCCGGCTCCACTATCATAGCTTGGAGTGCGTTCCACGCCCCAACCACTCTCTGAGTAAAGAACCTACCTCTGACATCCCTCTTATATCTCCCACCCTGAACCTTATAGTTATGCCCCCTTATAACAGCTACATCCACCCGAGGAAAAAGTCGCTGAACGTCCATTCTATCCCTCTCATCATCTTATACATCTCAATTAAGACCATAAGACCATAAGACATAGGAGCGGAAGTAAGGCCATTCGGCCCATCGAGTCCACTCCACCATTCAATCATGGCTGATTTCAACTCCATTTACCCGCTCTCTCTCCATAGCCCTTAATTCCTCGAAAAATCAAGAATTTATCAACTTCTGTCTTAAAGACACTCAACGTCCCGGCCTCCACCGCCCTCTGTGGCAATGAATTCCACAGACCCACCGCTCTCTGGCTGAAGAAATTTCTCCTCATCTCTGTTCTAAAGTGACTCCCTTTTATTCTAAGGCTGTGCCCCCGGGTCCTAGTCTCCCCTGCTAATGGAAACAATTTCCCTACATCCACCCTATCTAAGTCACCTCTCATCCTCCTTCACTCGAATGAGAAAAGCCCTAGCTCCCTCAACCTTTCCTCATAAGACCTATCCTCCAATCCAGGCAGCATCCTGGTAAATCTCCTTTGCACCCTTTCCAATGCTTCCACATCCTTCCTATAATGAGGTGACCACAACTGCACACAATACTCCAAACGTGGTCTAACCAATGTCTTGTACAGTTACAGCATAACCTCTCGGCTCTTAAACTCAAGCCCCCTGTTGATAAACGCGAACACTCTATAGGCTTTCCTCACGGCTCTATCCACTTGGGTGGCAACTTTCAGAGATCTATGGACATGAACTCTGAGATCTCTCTGCTCCTCCACATTCTTCAGAACCCTGCCGTTAACCCTGTAATCTGCATTCAAATTTGTCCTACCAAAATAAATCATCTCACACTTATCAGGGTTAAACTCCATCTGCCACTTCTCAGCCCAGCTTTGCATCCTATCAATGTCTCTTTGCAGCCTACAACAGCCCTCCACCTCATCCACTACTCCACCAATCTTGGTGTCATCAGCAAATTTACTGACCCACCCTTCAGCCCCCTCCTCCAAGTCATTGATAAAAATCACAAATAGCAGAGGACCCAGCACTGATCCCTGTGGTACACGGCTGGTGACTGGGCTCCAGGATGAAAATTTACCATCTACCACCACCCTCTGTCTTCTATGTGATCGCCAGTTACTGATCCAATCGGCCACATTTCCCTCTATGCCATGCCTCCTTACTTTCTGCATGAGCCGACCATGGGGCACCTTATCAAACGCCTTACTAAAATCCATGTATACGACATCAACTGCTCTACCTTAATCTATGTACTTCGTTACCCAACAGGGCAAACCCACTGCGCCACTGTGCTGCCCCGCGATTACTAGAATGATACCAGGTATGAGCAATGCAAATTACATGGCAAGATTGGCGAAGATGGGATTGGTCTCCTTGCAGCAGAGGGTGTTAAGAGGAACCCTGATATAGAGGTGTTTTTCCTCATGAACAGTTTTGATCGAAGGAGAAACTGTTTCCATTGGCTGTAAGGGGAACCAAGGCGACACACATATCGGGTTAGTTGCAAAAGAAGCAGCTGACATGAGGAATTCACAGAGTAAGTCATTGACCCAAATCGTTTCACAATCCGGAATGTGTTACCTGGAATGACAAACGGTTCGGGAGAGATTATTGCAACACAGCAGAGACAGACTGAATCTTCTTCTTGAGCAGTCCCTCAGGGTCGAGGGTGAGTTGCTTCCACCCCGGGGAGGTGGGTTCTGTGGGGGCTGAATAGTCCGATCCTGGATCCGCAGACTCTGCCCCAGGTTTGGCAGGTGGTGTTTGATGTGGTGGGTGGGACGCTCTGGATTCTGCGCTCTCTGTCCGCTGTTTACGCTTGGCCTCCGCGTGCTCCACCCGGCGACGCTCGAGGTGATTGGCGCCTTCGTGGATGCTTCTTCTCCAGTTTGTGCGTTCTAAGGCAGCGATTCCCACGTGACGATGGGGATGGTGCATTTATTTAAGGAGGCATTCGGAGTGTCCTCGCAGCGTCTCCTCTGCCTTCCTAGTGATCAGTTCGCCATTGCGGAGCTCGGTGTGGAGAACTTGTTTTGGGAGTCTTGTGTCGGGCATGCGGGCAATGCCCATCGCAGCTGGTCGAGTGTGACCAGTGCCTCGATACTGGGGTATTGGCCTGGGAGAGGACCCTCACGTTGGTACGCCTATACTGCCAGTGGATTGGCAGGATTTTGCGGAGGCAGCGTTGGTGACATCCCTCCAAGTATTTTTTAAAAATAAATTTAGAGTACCCAATTCATTTTTTCCAATTAAGGGGAAATTTAGCGCGGCCAATCCAGCTACCCTGCACATCTTTGGGTTGTGGGGGTGAGACCCACACAAACACGGGGAGAATGTGCAAACTCCACACGGACAGTGACCCAGAGCCGGGATCGAACCTGGGAATTCGGGGCCGTGAGGCAGCAGGGCTAACCCACTGCGCCACCGTGCTGCCACTCCCTCCGAGTATTTGAGGTGTCTGCTGTACATTGTCCATGTGTCTGATGCGTACAGGAGGTCAGGGAACCAGGGGTGCTCTGTAGACCATGAGCTTGGTGCTGGGTTTGAGGTCTCCGTCTTCAAGCCCTCTGTCCCTCAGGTGTCTGAAGACTGCACTAGCGCATTGGAGTCGATGCAGGATTTCATCTTCAATGTCTCCTCGTGCTGAGAGGAGGCTCCCGAGGTATGGACCGAGCTAGGGAGAGATTATTGCAACACAGTCGAGA